>NW_016805750.1:537836-559097 GCF_001698545.2 Rhinopithecus bieti
TTTTTTTTTTTTTTTTTTTTTTTTTTAATGAATCTAAGCATGCCTTTACTCAATTCAAAGAAACCTCTGCCGGCTCTTTGTTGCCCTTAAAATGAAATCCTAAACGTGGTAATATAACATGGATTCATAATTTAACTCCAATTACCTCTCTTGCCTCAGAGCCCTTGTGGGTAAACTCTCAATTTCACAAGCTCTTTCAAACCTCCATGTAACATGCTGGTCAGGCTGCCGGAAGTGTCTTCCTTCTCCACCTGGTAAGCTTGTATTTACATCCCATGACTCAGCTCAGATATCCTCCTCACCAGTACCATGTCGGGCACTTACACATCATTCACATCTGCACCTCCCCAGTCTTTATTCCTTTAAGCCAGAAACATGGGTATCAGCCTTGACTTCCACATCCACTCATGTCTCATCCCCCATAACCACTTGACCACCAAGGCCCAGCTATTCTACTTTCTCAATGAGCTTCTACTCCACTCTAGAACCCTCCATATTCCCACTCTAGACTCCTCCACGTCCCCACTCTAGACCGACCCCTCCATATCCCCACTCTAGATCCCTCTGTGTCCCCATTCTAGACCTCTCCATATCCCCATTTTAGACCTCTCCATATCCCCACTCTGGACCTCTCCATATTCCCCACACCCCCCCATATCTCCACTCTAGACCCTTCCATATCCCCACTCTAGACCCCTCCATATCCCCACTCTAAACCGCTCCATATCCCCCACTCTAGACCCCTCCATATCCCCCTCTAAACCTCTCCATATCCCTACTCTAGACTCCTGCACATTCCTATTCTAGACCCCTCCACATCCCCACTCTAAACCGCTCCATATCCCCCACTCTAGACCCCTCCATATCCCCCTCTAAACCTCTCCATATCCCTACTCTAGACTCCTGCACATTCCTACTCTAGACCCCTCCACATCCCCACTCTAGACCCCTCCACATCCCCACTCTAGACCCCTCCATATCCCTACTCTAGATTTCTCCATATCCTTACTCTAGACCCCTCCGTATTCCCAGTCTAGACCTTTCTGTATCCCCACCTCCCTATTCCATCTCCCTCCATTTGTTTTCCACACAGCAGCCAGAATGAACCTTTAAAAACACAAAGCAAGTCATATCCACCCCAAAATAAAAACCCCTCAATGGCTTTTCATGCTCTTACAAAATGATTCACTGGTTGACGGAGCCCTGCACTGTGCCCTGCCAACCTCTCTACCCTGGCTTCCTAGGCCTCTCCCAGCACTGTGTTCTGGCCACATTGACCTTGCAGCTCCTTAAACCCACTGAGTTCCTGAACCTGTTCCCCCATCTCTGCCACCCCTTTCACCTGCCACTCCTTTCACCTTTTAGACCCAAATTCGAATGTCATTTCCTCAGGAAATAAGCACAGAACAGCAACCTGACCCAGTCTTAGGACACTCTGAAATTCTTCAGGGTGCTCACGGCTGCTTCCAATCGCATCTGCATCCTTATGTGATTATTCCATAAAGCTTCACCTCCCACCTGTAGACTGGCAGCTCCCCAAAGAGGGTGTTGGTTTTGTGCACCAGTCATACCCCACCCTCAACTGAGAACCCAGCACTCCACACTTACTGAATCAATAGGCAAATGAAAACCCTCAAATTTGATCTTCTCTAGTCACTGACCAGAATCTGAGTCCTCAACATGGAGAGTAAATGTAATCAGGCTCCTCTTCCTTAACAGGAACTCTTACCAGTTCCTGGTACTTGTCTTTCTACCAACTTCTATACCCACAGAGATTGGCACCCTCTCTCCTAATTTCCTGAATTCATCAGTTATCCCTTCACCTTCAAATGCTTCGACTGACAGACTATTTTAAAGCAAGAGAAACATAAGGGAGTTATTTTGGTCCTGGACAGAAACCAGTTCTTTAGATTTATATTGCTTGGCTTAAAACTGAACACCCAGGGTTAAATGTTCTTGCATGCAATTAGAGATTGTCCATAAGATGTCAGAAGTGGCATCTGAGGCACTCTGCTTCTTTATCAAGTATGTAAACTAAGCTTAGCAAAACCTGGTTAGCTGACTAATGGTATAGAAACAGGAAAGTACTTTCAAAACTACAAAACACCAAGCAACATTATTAACATTATGATCATTGCATTAGCCAGTCTTCCAGTTACTAGAAGAATATAAGTCCATTTTTACATGGCTAAAAGTAGCCTTCTTCAGTGAATATACTTATATATAGAAAATCCAAAAGAACTATCTGTATCAGGCACTGTCTGATAGAAGATTTATCTGAAAAAAATTTTAAATCATACCTATTAATATGAATCCAGGTGTGGGCTTTCTTTCTCAGGTAAGGGACAAAGGGTCTGCTTGTACAAGTGGAAATAACTGCCAAAAAGGCTGAATGGCAGGAACACATTGCCTAGGGATCCGGGAAGCAGCCTCAGAAAACACCTTCTCTGACCAGATACCTCCTTGAAGAAAATGTGTATTAGTTAAATGAGTGCATACATCATCATCATGGTATACAAACTTCTTCACTTCCTTTCCTTTCCTCTTTCTGTCCTTTTAGACTCAAATATACCAACCATAAGCCTTAGCATCCATAACTTTTAAGTCAGTTTCTAAATATACACAAACCAAATTAAGAATCCCCTACCTTTTGTTAACATTTGGGGATACTAGGTAAAAGACAAATAGGAATGCTTCGTACTGTACTATTTTTGTTAACTTTTCTGAGTTTGAAATTATCCCAAATGATTTAAAACTTTTTTTAACTTAAAAAAGATTATCCTATCATTGAATATTTTAAAATATTGCCATGACCAAGTTTACAGTTTGAATTTTAAAGCTGGGTCTAACACAGACCAGAATTACTTCAATTCATCCAGTTTCTGGCCACAAAGTGATTTTTATCAACTTACCTTCCTATCTGACATGCTCAGTTGCAAGTGCTATCTGGTCAAACACTCCAGAATCATCGAACACTACCCAGCTCCTGCAGGGGCAACTGATGTTCCTTCAGCTCGAGGAACTCTTTTATATACTCCAAGGTGAAAGTCCTCGCTCAAGATTCACAGAGGTATGGTTCAGCAAGCTGTACCATTGCCTTCAAGGCTGAAATGTCCACATCTGTCACCTAAAATGTAAAATAATGTGACTTAACATGTGGAAATCAAAATTAAGCTCCACATATAAAACACTACTAACAGGGTGATTTTTTAAAAGCATGCAATAGGGGCAGGGATTCTTCTTCCATTACGGAAGCCTATCCTTCCATAAAGGATAAACAAGAGAGGCCTAGCTTTTAGCCTCATGGAACTTACATTGTAATCAAGGGAGTAAATAAACAAGATAGTGGTGAGTAGGTGACAGAGAGTAACTAGCAGGGTGGTGATCTGGTTTTGCTGGGATGGCCAGGAGAAGTCACCTGAGCTGAGAATAAAAAGGAAGCAGCCATCTAAAGAGCACGGAAGATGCAAAAGGCCTGTGGCAGAGATGGGCGTGGCCACTGAAAGAGCAGAAAGGCAGTCCTTCTTGCTAGAGCCAAAGGGAGGAAGTTGGGAGCGGGGGAGAAACAGTAGGAGATAAGGTGGGAGAGAAAGGCAAAAAGACCAGGACACATAGAGCATCAGGCGCTTGGATTTTACAAGTTCTCCAGCACAATGAGAAGCCATAAAGCCAACACGGAACCCTTGGTAAATGCAATGCATTAGTAGTTTTAAGCAGAGAAATTGCATACTTCTTTTAAAACAATGACTTTGACTGCTTTTAGAGAAGTGACGAGGGCAGGAGGGGCGGGCACTATCATAACCCAATGAAAAGGCCTGAACTTCAACTGAAGATATTGGCATAATCCAAAACTTAAAAACTCACAAGGAAGAGCTGCAACCCACTGCCTCGTTCATAATCACTGCAGTATGCAATGCCATTTACTAAAGGAGCTGCAAAAAAACTTGTACTCACACTCCTTGGTTTAACATTTTAGCTTAACAGGGCTTTTTGTGGTTCAGTTAACAAACACTGCGAAAAACTCACAGCTGTAATTGGAGTGCAAATTTAATGTAAAAGGCCCAGTCATTTGAAAAAGATTGTTTTTACTTTCTTCAATGAGACACATTATCAAGAGATTAACCACATACCTACAAATTTACTAGGCAAAAATGGGATAGTTTTAAAATGCCTCTTTGGTTTGAGCTACTTAATGGGCTACAACTCAGAAGGTAAAAAATTAATGGAAACTGTTGACTTCATAATTAGGCCTCCTCATTTTTTAAACGATCTCAAATATTTCCTCCACTTCATAGGTTTATAATCCAGTTCCCCTTGTCAAAGGACACTGAAACTTAAGCCATTTTAATTCCCTGGTAGCTCCTCCTCAATTGCCTTTAAAATTTGCGGAACACTTCCTACACCATGGCAATTAGATGTGAAAAACATGCTATTTCAATCAGCTCATAAACTTTAATTAAAAATAAGCACTTTGGCTCTAAGAGTCTGAAGTAAAGTGCTTATAGCTTGAGACAAATGTCTTAACAACAAAATTAACTTCACCTCAAGCAGCACCTTGAGCGCATTATGTGCCAGACTGCACGCCATCCAGATGGCTCAAGGACCTTCTCCAAGAACTCAGCTGTGAATTTCCGTGCCTCAGAGGCCTTGCAGTCAGCCACAAACAAATTAAACACAGTAAGAAGTGAGAATGCAGAAAGCAGAGGAAAGTTAATAAATCCACTTAAATCCATTTTCTCAGAACCAACAACTGGCAATCTGAGGGACTGAGATAGGCCATCTACTTATAAACTAAAAAGATAAAAGGGGCAAAAAAGGCCGGGCACGGTGGCTCACGCCTGTAATCCCAGCACTTTGGGAGGCCTAGGTGGGCAGATCACTAGAGCTCAGGAGTTCGAGACCAGCCTGGGCAACATGGCAAAACCCTCTCTCTAGAAAAAACACAAAAATTAGCCAGGTGTAGCGGTGCATGCCTGTAGTCCCAGCTGCTCAAGCGGCTGAGGTGGGAGGATGGCTAGAGCTGAGAAGCAGAGGTTGCAGTGAGCCAAGATCATGCCACTGCCCTCCAGCCTGGGTGACAGAGCAAGACTCTATCACAAAAAAAAAAAAAAAAACCCAGAAAAGAAACAAAAAAGAGAACCTACTCACCTAAAATGTAGTCTTGATAGGCCCTGGATTACTCACAGAGCAAAAGTTGATTTGTTTGGAAAATTTCTAGGTGAAGTGGCTTTTTTCCTTCTGGAATAAAACTTTGTAAACCCGGCTTATCAAGACAGCTACGACCACTGAGTGAATCTTCATTTTGAAAGAAACCTAAAAAACCACAAAAAATAAGCAGGCATAAGTATCCCAGATACTTCCAGTGCTCGTAGAGTGCTTCTGTCTTCACATCCTTGCTTGAAATTCCAAACCAACAAGGATTTGAGTATGAATGCTCTACTTTTATCTCTATTATTGTCAGAAGAAACAGCTTTACAAACTTAAAAAATCTCAGAATCCAAGTTCTACTTAAAAACAGTAAGAGCTTAAGACCTTTCGCAAGTTAGGTTTTTGTTGTTACGTGGGGATTTGGGGGAAAGCAGAGAAATAACGTTGTTTTTTAATCCAGTGGAAACCACCTAAGTTCTTCTAGGGATCTTTACTATAGTTAGCAAGTTATAAAAGTCAAGTATCTGTTATTTTTTTCCCTCTCAAACACTGCCATAAAGCAGCATTAAGAGAGCTGATTTCCTATACTCCCTTTCCAGTGGGTTGAAACCTCTTTATTTTCTACAATATCAGTCTGCCAATGGCTCCTCAATAAACAGGGATGAGAGATTCTTAATAACGCATAAGGTTTACTTCACTAAGACTACTACTAGGTTCCTCCTCATTAATTTCAATGACTGTGTCTAAGGAAAAGATGAGAAAATGCAAATCACATTAGGTTTGGGCTGTATGTAATTATGTTTCATAAGGCATGATTCAGCCAGTGGCATATCTAATTCTGTGTAATAAGATGTTTTTAAAAAAACGAAATGACTACTAAATAAGCAATGCTGAGGGTAGCACTTAGACTGGCAGAGTAGTTTCCGAAGGCAGTTTCAAGGAAGGTGTCTGAGACAGTAATTAGCAGCAGTCTTTCTTCCCCCACCACCTTTGATTTTCTTTCCCTTTCCCTTTCTCCTTCCTTCCATTCCTTTGTCCCGGCTCAGGCCTCTAGAATTACTTGATCCCACAGATAAGATGATCAAAGCAGGCAAGGGTCTACTACTGTTCACAAACACTGACGCGCATGAGCCTTAGAGGGCATCAACACCTTACTGGCTGTGTGACAATCTCTCTGTGCCTCAGTTTTCTTGCCTATAAAGAGAAGATAAAAACAGTATGCCTACTTCAATTAAGAGAATTAAATAAATTACTTGTTAACCATTTACTACAGTGCCAATTACACAGTATATATGTATATTTGTTAAATATACCTTACTTCAGCACCACTCTTTACAGCCATTTTGTTTTTCCAGTTTTACCGAAGTAAATAAAAATTTTGTAATATAAGGTGTACAATGTGATGTTTTGATATACATTATGAAATGATTGCCACCATAAAGCAAATTAACATTTCCATCACCTTGCATTTGTGTGCTGGGAACACTTGTTTCATTCTCGGCAAATTTAAAGTACACATTAGTGTCATTAACTACAGTTACCAAGCTGCACACTAGATCCCCAGAACTTACTCAACTTTGTACACGTTGACCCGCATCTTCCCCATTTCTCCCACTTGCAGGCAAGCACCGCGCTGCTTTTTCTCTCAGTTCTGTTTTATTTTCCACATAGGTGATATTATTTAGAATTTTTCTTTCTTTACAGCCACTTTAAAATATTCTGCTTCGCACATTGTTTCACTGCGTCTTCACCACAAGGACAGTCACTGGCTCCGTCTTTAGATGGGAAAACTGCGGCCCGGAGACTTTTGCTAATTGGAAAGGTGGGTCAGTGGTGGAATTAAGTCACACTTATGTCTTCTCACTTCGCGGCGGCTCTTTCCACTACACGATACAACTGAACGTGTTAAAAGTAAAAAACGTGACCCAGTTTAAAATGTCGGGGGGGCGGGGAGCGGGGGAGGAGGAATCTGCCCGAGGAGTGAGGAGGCAGAAAAGACCGAGAACGAGGGGACCCCGTTCCATTTCTGGACCCCGTCCGTAGGCTGCCCGCCAGACTTGGGGTCGCTCTGCCCTGGGCGATCAGGACAGCTGCGCGGGCCCAGGGTTCCAGCTGCCTTTTTCTTCGGGAGAGCGAATGGCTCGAATCTCCGCGGAGATGGAGCTGGAAAAGCAGAGCCATCGCTCCACAGCTCGCGGCAGTTCCTTGAAGCCCACCCAGGTGGGGAGTCCCTGACGCAGCCCAGCTCCCTGCAGTCTCGGGGAAGCTGAGGCAGAGAGTGAAGCCCCGACCCTGGTCCTTCCCGACCCCGACGTCCTGGCCCGCCGGGTCCCGAGGCCTCGGCCCGGGCGCCCCACGAGGGTCCCGACGCCCAGGCCACGCTCGAGAGCGGCTCCTGGCCCAGCCCGGCGGGCGTTCACCTTCCTCCCGGACACTGGCACCTCCCTGGCCGCCCAGGTGCACGCGACCCCGAGTCTCCGTCTCCCCGGCAGCCCAGTCACTCACTTCAAATTCCCGCGGACGGTCCCCTGGACAGTGACGCGACGGCGCGGCGCCTCTGATTGGACGGGCGGCCGAGCTCGTACCCTTGAGAGCCCCGCCCCGCCGCCCCCGCCGAGCGCCCCCTCCGGGCAGGCGGACTGCTGCTCTCGCTTAAGCTCTGGCGTGGGGCTGCGCGGGACCAACGGGAGCGAAGTTGAACGGGAACATCATTGGAGATGATTTTGAAAATGAGCAAGCCATGCCTGGAATGAGAGAGAGTGGGAAATACACTGGATTGAGAGTCAGAAGACATGGTGTTTAGACGGGCTTTGGCCATTCTTAGGGGCACTGCCTTGGGCAAATCATTTCCCCTTTCAGGCGCACCTCACCTGTGCCAGGATGCTGGCCCCCCTCCATGGCCAGAAAATTCCACCACCAAAATCAGTCTCTCTCTCTCTCTCCTCTCAACACACACACGCACACGCACAGTGTATTTTCAAAGAATGTCAAATGTAGTATTTTTTTTATTATTGATCAAAGGCAGCTGTAGCTTCCAATAATGGCTAACATTTACTGAGTACTGTGTGCGAGACACCCTCCTGCATGCTTTACCTGAATTATCTTATTTAATCTTCAAAAACCATCCCGTGAGAAAGGAACTATTATTATACCTATTTTACAGAGAATGGAGTCAACGAGAAGTGAAGTGACTTCTCCAATCTCACTAGGTAAAGCCAGGAGGCGAAACCAGACAGACTCCAGAAGAAACCCTTTAGTGTCTCTGCCAGGCCCTCACTGCCAGGCTAATGAGAGCAGCCTGAGATAGCCCATGTCACCAGGACACCAGGCAGGGTGAGTCCACAGGAGGCCAGGAGCCTGGACATGACACCCAGTGCAACCTTGTCATGGGGAAACATTTTCACTTACTGCTTGGAAGGAAAACCTGGGCTACAATCTCTCAGATCCCCTGCAGCTGAAATAAAACGCAGCCAGGAGAGGTGATGGTGGAAACCTGCACTGAATTCAGCTAGCTTTGCCAGGAAACAAGATTTCTTTGACTTGTGTGCGGAGTCTGACCTTACATTTATTTGTTCACTGAACAAATATTTATTGAGCACCATAAGGTGAAAACACAGAAAACAATAAAATGAGGACTAACAACGGGGCTTGAGGACTAAGGTAGCTTTTCATAATTTTCCCTTCAACCCTCCCGCCCATAAACCTCACAAGTGGCAGCACTTCTCCTTACCCATTTTCATTATCACTGGAGACAACACAGCTCACTTCTTATTCAACTACCAAATATTTCTTCAAACATCAAGATATTACTCAAACCAGTGCTTCTAGAAAATTATTTGAAAGAAACAGGAGGCCACAGGGTCAGACAAAATACCAATGCTATTTGCAAACTCCGTTAAGGAGAAACTATTGATTACATGGGATACATTTGCTAGACACAGCCCTTCTCATTTCCAAACCTGTGTCACCACATATTTACTACTTGTTCAGATTCTATCAGAGGTTTTTAGAGTGTCTCCCTAAGTGGTGACCTGTTAAATGCACATATTTCTTGGGAGTTTTCTTTCCCTGCCCCTCCATATCCTAAAGAAACTATTTTTCTTCTTCCTCCTTTTCAATCTCTTCCCTTGTAGCCTATCACAACCTTCTACTTGCCCTAAGGTGGACATCACCTACTGCTATTCTGACTTTTTTATATCTTTGCTCTTTTTATCACTACTGGGTCCTTACCCTCTGTTTAAACATGGGCTCACAAATATCTGTGCTCCCCCTAAAACCTTCCCAAAGCCCAATTTCAACCTTGAAAAACTGTCCTCTTGCTTCCCTTCTTGGTAGCCCCAAACTTTTCAGTACAGTGCCTCCCTCTCCTGCTTTCTTGAAGGCCAGCAGCCCCTCCTGAGGCCCCCAGCCTCCACCCCACAGCACTGACGTGGCTGACCACCCACCCCTGTGCTCTTACCTCGCCCGCCCTCTGTGTCCTCTCCCTTGATCGCCATTCCAGTTCTCTGACTACAGTAGTACCTGGGTCAACTGTGGTCTGAAAAGATTGAATAAAAAATTCCAGAAATAAATTACAGGTTTCAAATTGTGAGCTGTTCTGAGTAGCAACACTCATTCCTTTGTCCAGAAGTGCCCACACTGTATACACTACTCATCTGGTAGTCACTGTCACGGCCAAAGGAAAACTTCTCCTTCACGCTTGAAGGTTTGCTGAAAATCAACCAACAAAATGCAGATCAATAAGAGAAAAGGCATACAAATGTATTCACGTGCACAGGGTTGGGGATATTACACAGCATGACCGCACCACGCAGTGGGGTAGAGATGGTTGTATACCCTTCTTCTTAAGGCAAAGGGAGGTGAGGAAGTATAGATGATTGGGGGGAAGTAAATTATTTGTGGGGAGAATTCCATGGGCTTAAAGAACATACAATGACCTGGGACAAAATCTGTTGAGCCCACAGAGCAGGCAATGGTTTATGACAAAAGTCTATCCAGGGGTATTGAAAAGCTCCAGTCTTTCTTCCTGCATTATAAATTCAGTTAATGAAAATTCACTGTTATGGTGATTTATGCAAGAAAGTAGATTTGCTCATTCATTTGTCCAGTAATAAATATATATAGTATAGACTGTGTGCCAGACATTGTTCTACATTCTAGGGTAACAGGGCAAATAAGACAGCCAATGTCCCAGCCTGCACAGAATTTACAGCCTAATGGAAATACATGATGAAAAGTTAAAAAAAAAATCAATTCACAAGCAAATTTCAATTATAAAAAATGCAAAAAATAAAATTCAATGATGTGACAGAAAATGAAGGGGAACAAATTCAGATTTTATGCAAAACACTTGGCTTTAAACTGTTCTCAACTACTTTTTTTAAAAGTTAAATATCATGTAAGCCAGAAAAACTTTACTTCCTGGGCCAAATTGGCCCATGGACCATCAGATTGTGATTTCTGTTCCAAGCCCCAACTACTGAAAGTGTAGTCCAGGGACCAGGAACTTGTTAGAAATATAGAGCCGCTCCCTCCCTCCCTGACCTGTCCCCCAGAGCTGCTTGATCAGAATCTGTGTTCAACAAGATCCACAGTCCCCGAGTGACATCATTCACATTTGATGCAAGAGCCTTCAGAACTCACGTCTCTCCTGAGGCTGTTTCAATTTTCATATTCCTGCTGGAAAACCTGACCTGGGCTTCTTACCTGTGGTTCACCTCCACCTCCACTATGCTGCAAAGCCACACCTAAGCACAGCCGATCTTCCAGTTCAGATGTCTCTCACCACATCCCACTCCCCGACCACAGCCTGTGTGGGCTGCCACCATGTCCCCTAGGGCTGCTGGGACAGCATCTAGAAAGTCACACTCAAGCCTCCACCTGCCCCAGCCCTTCAGAATTGACTGCTCTCCTTTGCTGCTTCTGATCTAGGGGTCTCAAACTATCCAAAGTCTAGACCAAAGACACAAAGCAGAGAAGTGAGTGCTGCTGTTTCTCCAGTGGGCAGGAGATGAGCCAGTGTTGCCACATGGACCTTCCAAGAGAAGCCATAAAGCTAAATGTAATCAGACAATTTCCGTATTAAAATGTTAACATCTAGTTTTTAAAAATGCAAACAGTATCCCTGCCAAATAAAACCTATCTGCAGACCACTAGTTTGAGACATCTAAGACCTAGTCTGCATGGTGCATTGTCACAGGCTGTGCACTCTTTGAAGGCAAGAAATGTGTCATGTTCCTCATTGCATTGCAGGCACCTGCCACTAGTACCAATTTAGTAGAGGGAAAAACTAAATTAATACTGTTTCTTTCTGTGTGTGTGTGTGTCCTTTTTCTTTTAAATTTTAGATTCAAGGGTGCAAATGTGGGATACTTGCAAGGACATATTACATGATGCTGAGGTTTGGGTTTCTATTGATCCTGACACCCAAATAGTGAACATAGTACCTGTATTTTTCCATTTTCACACTGCTATAAATAACCACTTGAAACTGGGTAATTTATAAAGAAAAGAAGTTTACTTGACTCACAGTTCCGCATGACTGGGGAGGCCTCAGGAAACTTACAATCATGGAGGATGGCAAAGGGGAAGCAAATCACATCTTACATGGTGGTAAGACAGAGAGAGAGAGAGAGAGAGAGAGAGAGGAAAAAGGAGAAGGAGAAGGAGAAAGAAGAAGAAAGAAGAAGCAGCAGCAGCAGCAGCAGAAGCAGAAGCAGAAACAGCAGAAGCAAATACTTTTAAACAACCAGATGTCGTGAGGACACACTATCATGACAACAGCAAAAGGGAAATCTGCCCCTATGATCCAATCAACTCCCACCAGGTCCCTCTCTTGACACACGGAGATTACAATTCCACATGAGATTTGGATGGGGACACAGAGCCAAACCATATCAGTACCCAGTAGGTAGTTTTTCAGCCCTTGCCCTCTTCCTTTTCTTCCACTTTTTGGAGTCACCAGTGTCTACTGTTCTCATCTTTATGTCCATGTAAACCCCGTGTTTAGCTCCCACTTACAAGTGAGAACATGCAATATATGCATTTCTATTTCTGCATTAGTTTGCGTAGGATAATGGCCTCCAGCTGCATTCATACCGCTGCTAAGGGGATGAGTTCATTCTTTTTATTGCTGTGTAGTATTCCATGGTATATATGTGGTACATTTTCTTTATCCAGTCTGCCACTGATAGGCACCTAGGTTGATTCCATGTCTTTCCTATTGTGAACAGTGCTGCAATGAACATACAAGTGCAGGTGTCTTTTAGGTAGAATGATTTCTTTTCCTTTGGGTATATACCCAATAATAAGACTGCTGGGTTGAATGATTGTTTTATGTTTAGTCCTTTGAGAAATCTCTAAACTGTTTCCCAAAGTGGCCAAACAAACATTCCTACCAACAGTGGACAAGTGTTCTCTCTCTCTCTCTTTTTTTTTTTTTTTTTTTTTTGCAACCATGCCAACATCTGTTATTTTGTGACTTTTTAATTAATAGCATTTTGATTGGAATGAGAGGGTCTCTCATGGCGATTTTGATTTGCATTTTTCTGATGATTAGTAATACTGAGCATTTTTTTCATAGGCTTGTTGGCCACATGTATGTCTTCTTTTGAGCAGTGTCTATTCATGTTCACGTCCTTTGCTCACTTTTCAATGGGGTGGTATTTGTTGTTGCTGATTCATTTAAGTTCCTTATAGATACTGGATGCTTGTTCTTTGTTGGATGCATAGTTTACAAATATTTTTGGCATTCTGTATTTTCGGTTAATAGTTTATTTTGCTGTGCAGAAACTCTTTAGTTTAATTAGGTCCCAACTGTCAATTTTTGTTTTTGTTACATTTGCTTTTGAGGACTTAGTCATAATTTCTTTGCCCAGGCCAATGTCCAGAGAGTGTTTTTCAAAAGTTTTCTCTAGGAATTTTATAGTTTGAGATCTTACATTTAGTCTTTAATACATCTTTAGCTAATTATTATATGTGGCAATAGACAGAGGTCCAATTTCATTCTTCTGCCTATAGTTAGACAGTTTTCCCAGCATCATATATTGAATAAGGTATCTCTACCCATTACTTTGTTGTTGCTATTGTTGTTGTTACCTTTGTTGAAGATCAGTTGATTGTAGGCGTGCATCTTTATTTCTGAATTCTCTATTCTGTTTCATTAGTCTATGCATCAATTTAGTATCAGTAACATACATTTTTGATTACTGTAGCCTTGCAGTAGTTTGAAATCAGGTGATGCAATGCCTCTGGCCTTGTTCTTTTTGCTTAGGATTGCTTTGGGTATTAGGACACTTTGGTTCCACATGAAATTTAGAGTAGTTTTTCCTAGTTTTGTGGAAAGTGAAGTTGGTAATTTGATAGGAATATCATTGAATTTGTAGGCTGCTTTGGGAAGTATGGCTATTTTAATGATACTAATTTTTCCAATGCATCAGTATGGAATGTTTTCCATTTGTTTGTGTCATTTATACCTTCTTTCAGCAATGTTTTGTAATTCTCCTTGTAGAGATCTTTCACTTTCTTGGTTAGATATATTCCTAGGTATTTTATTTTTTTGTGGCTATTGTAAATAAGATTTCAATCTTTACTTGGTAATCGGCTTGAACATTATTAGTGTATAGAAATGCTACTGATGTTTGTATGTTGATTTTGTATCCTGAAACTTTACTGAAGTCATTTATTGAGTCTAGAGATCTTTCGGTGGAGTCTTTGGTTTTTTTTAGGTACAGGATTATATCATCAGTAAAGAGAGAGAACATGACTACTTCTTTTCCTATTTTAACGCATTTTACTTCTTTCTCTTTCCTTATTGCTCTGGCTAGGACATCCAGTACTGTGTTGAATAAAAGTGGTGAAACTGAATATCCTTGTTGTGTTCCAGTTCCTAGGGGAAATGGCCCAGCTTTTGGCCATTCAATATGATGTTGGCTGTTGCTTTATCATAGATGGCTCTTATTATTTTGATACATATTACTTTTATGCCTAGTTATTTGAGGGTTTTTATCATAAACAAATGCTGAATTTTATCGAATGCTTTTCCTGCATCTATTATATAATCCTGTAGTTTTTGTTTTTATTTCTGTTTATAGGTTGAATCACATTTGTTAATTTGCATATGTTAAACTAATCTTGCATTCCAGAAGTAAAGCCCATTTGATCATGTGTGAACTAAGTTTCTGATGTGTTACTAGATTTAGTTTGCTAGTATTTTGTTGAGGGTTTTTGAATGTATATTTTTTGGTTGTGTCTTTGCCAGATTTTGGTATCAAGATGATACTGGTTTCATGGAATGTTTTAGGAAAGAATCCCTCCTCTTCAATTTTGTTTGAATAGTTTCAGTGTGATTGGTACTAGCTGTCTTTTATGTGTCAGGTAGAATCCAGCTGTAGTCCAGGGCTTTTTTTGGTGAGAAGCTCTTTTTATTTGTTTTTGTTGTTTGGTAGTGAGTATCGTTCTTTTATTTCCATGTTTAGAACTTCCTTAAGCATCTCTTGTAGGCCTTATCTGGTGGTCATAGATTCCCTTAGCTATTGCTTGTCTGGGAAAGACTTTATTTCTGCTTTATGAAGCTTAGTTTGTTGGCATATAAAATTCTTGGCTGGCATTTCTTTTCTTTAAGGATTCTAAATATGGGTCTCAATCTATTCTGGCTTGTAAGGTTTTTGCTGAGAAGTCCGCTGTTCTTCTGCTGGGTTTCCCTTCATAGTTAACATGACCCTTTTCTTTAGCTGACTTTAAGATTTTTTTCTTTCACACTGACCTTGGATAGTCTATGTGCCTTGGGGATAGGTGTCTTTTATAGTATCTTGCAGGAGTTCTCTGGATTTCTAATATCTGCATGTTGACCTCTATAGAAAAGTTGGAGAAACTCTCCTGAATTATATTCTCAAATATATTTTCCAAGTTGCTTATTTTCTATTCTTCTCTCTCAAGAGTGCCAATATATCATAGATTTTTATTGCTTTACATAATCTCATGTTTCTCAAAACCTTAGTTCATTAATTTTTTTTCTTTATTTTTGTCTGTGTTGATTCAAAGAACCAAGCTTTGAACTCTGAGATTCTTTCATCTGCTTGGTCTATTCTGTTGCTAAGGTTTCCAATGTAGTTTAAAATTCCTGTAGTGAATTTTTAAAATTTTCAATCCCAGAAGTTCTGTTTATTTCATAACATAATTACGTTGTCTTTCAAATCCTGAATCACTTTTCTGTTTCCTTTGTGTTGGATTTCAATTTTCTCTTAGATCTTGTTGAGTTTCTTTGCCACCCATACTCTGAATTATATTTCTGTCATTTCAGACATTTCTTTCTGGTTAGAATCTATTTCTTGGGAGCTAGTAAGATACTTTGGAGGTGACAAAACACTCTGGCTTTTTGTATTACTAGAGTTCTTGTGCTGATTGCTTCTCATCTGAGAAAGTTGACGCTTTATTTTTCAAATGTGCTATTATTTAGATGGGGCATTTTGATTTCTTATCATTTTTTCCTTTGAGGATTTGACTGTGGTTTATGCTGTGTATGATCAATTGACTTTATGTCTGAGAGCTTTCAGAGGGCCTGGGTTCCTTGGTTGCAGACAGATTCATATGGTGGCTTTCTCGGAAACTGCTTGGTGTAGCAATGTGTTTTCATTTGGTGTTATAATTCAGACTGCAGTAAAGTTGATGGCACCTCAGGGTAAGAGCCAGCATCAGGGTCTCACTTTGCCTGTGCTCACCCTCAGCAAGGGTGAAGGCAATAGAGAAATACAAGAGCACCCTCCCCGAGTACTGCTGTTCTTCAGCAGAAGTAGAAGCCCTTGAGAAGCTCGAGAACTGCCTCTTTCAGCCCACACTTCCCGGGACCCAAGAGGAAGATCTGTGGCTGCATACACAGCAGTGCACTGGGGAGAGATGGGGCAATTAAACGACCTCCTCTCCATGTTTGTTTGTAGGCTTTGGTGTTGGCCCCTCCAGTGGTTGGCACTGCACTTGCATTTCCTTTGACCCAAGGGAAGCTCTGACAGGCTGTGTTCTTACTTCCCTCAAAGGCAGTCCTCACCAAGGGTTAGGTCTCCAGGGCAGCGGTGCAGGCGGGCAGGGGGAGGGATGCCTCCCTTCCACTCCTCAAAGTTGGTGGGTCACACTTCGGCAGCTGATCAAGGGAGCGAGGTGGGGCACCCAGCAAGGACACACACTGACTGGTTCCAGATTGTAAAGCTGTTCTTGGCTGCAAGTCCTACTGCTAAGGAGAAACCTCTTCTTCAGCACTTCTCCTCCTGTGGCAGCCCTGTAACAAGATAATCTAATTTCACTGGCTGCTCCTGGGGTGCTCTCCACACTCACCACTCCATTCTGGCTGTGGGGGCCCTTCCCCTGCTCCAGGGCAAATGCTTCACTCTCTGGCCCGAGACTAAAATGTTTGCAGAAGACACTATTGCCAAGTTGCCACACAGTGACTGCCTTGGTATGAGCCCAGATTAAAAATGGTGTCACCCTCTCAGTCCCAAGTCTGGGAAAATGCCAGCAGCTTTTCCCAGTGTCTTCCCTCCCTCCATCTCTCAGCCTCCCCCAAGCTACCTCCAGGGCTTGGGAAAAAAAGTGGTGCTCTGTCTTGGTCTGGGTTGCACAGACCCCTAGCAGAAGGGTGAGACACAGAGGGAGACAGGCTGCCGCCCTTGCAGACAAGGGCTTCACTCACTGATCAGCCAAGCGCTGTCATGGAAGCTGCTTGTGCGTCTTTCCCTCCCCAGAGTCTGGTGTGTCCTTCACTAGTCTGAATTCCTGTCTTCCTTCTTGAGGGAAAGTTCACAGAGTTGATCTTTAAGCACTATTTTTCTATTTCCCTGTGACTGTGTCATGTACAAAGTCTCTCATCTGCCATCTTCATCATTACCAGATTCTCTAATTTACTGCTTGTTTTATTTTCCTCCCTCCCTTCCTCCCTCCCTTCCTTCCTTCCTTCCTTCCTTCCTTCCTTCCTTTGCATTCTCTTTTCATCACCAACATGGTCTCTAACCCCTAGTGGGCCATTCAGATAGTGGTTTGCCTACAGTTCTTTTTATGTATAATAACACAATGTCATTAGCCGAATAACTTGGGTTTAGAGTCCAGCAGCCAGGGCTGGGACCATGCTGGCTGCTTCTGCCCAGATGCTTCTAGGAAGCAGATTCAACATTGACGTCATTACCCGAGTCAGGGTCAGTGAAGGCTGATTGTGTTGGTGACCCTCCTCTGCCTGCAAATCATCTCAACATCTTCCCTAAGAATAGAAGCAGCCTTTTGGGTGGTAACTAACAGCATGGCTAAGGGCTTTGATTCCCTGGGAGACGGGTACTACTGTAAGTCATTATTGGACATTCATGTGAATGGATTTCAGAGAGCAGATATGGACCAGACAGACAGCACATATTCTGAACAGCAGAGAAAGGGAGAGAGGGCCCTGATTGTAGGAGGGGTCCCATTGGGGTAAGGCTTGTCTCTCTATCTGCAGCTGTATGGAGCTCCACATGGGCCCAGGGTGGGCCTGAGCACTTTCCATAAGAAAGAAAGGTAGCCCACAACACCCATCGGCTTCAGGGAGAGAAGAGATACTAGCTCACTGCTACTGATTTGAGTATCTGGGGCTCCCAGATGATGAAAACAAAACCAAAGAAAAGCCAGGCCCAAATCTTGACATGTATTTTCCACTAGAGGGCAGCTTAAACTTTCAAAATAAAATAAATCTTGCCCACTTTGTAAAGCACTATATACAAGATTTGTATGTACACATCACGTAAAACTAGTGCTCATATTCTAGTCTTTGCAAACCTGTACAAGCAGGGCAAGTGTTTAATTGCATATATCTGAATGTATGTATCCTAGGAAACTAGTCTAGGATACAACTGAAAAATTCTTAAGAAAGTTAAGTGAAGTGCCAATGCCCAATGATTTGCCCTCTCAGTCCAAGACTCAGGCACCACCCGCCCTGCATGGCCCAGTGTTTATGTTTTTATCAGGCCTATGGAGAGAACGCAGGTCAGTGTGTCTGCTTCTAGCTATGATGAGGAACTGAAGTTAAATTTACCTTCCCACTATAAGCAACTAGAAAACCAGACAAAATATATGAAACAACCGTTTTTAAACAATGGTCACGGCAGGGCTGTGATCCCTAAGAGAAGACAAACAAAAGTTGTGAGTCCTGTAATCCCCCTGGCTTTCTGCCTGCAGGCGCCTCTGGACTGCAGAACTGGAAGGGGGAATTTGAACAGAGCACAGCATTTCACCAAGTTAGGGAAAGAGAGACCAGAGTTTGGAGAGACAGAAGTGGCTGGAATTTTTAAAAAGAAGTGTCAGGAGAAAGAGCTGATTTCAAAAAGAGCTTGAGAAATCTTTAGAAGGTTGCCACTCTAGTCTGATTCTGAATACTGAGCCACATGTTACTAGGGTGAAACTGCATGGGCTGAGCCAAGAGTTAAACAACGACCACAACTCACACAGGGGTGGGAGACATGGAGTTCAGACAAGTCAGAGTGGTGACCCCTCAAAGACAACTATCTAAAGTATATAAAGCACTCACAAAACTCTGAAAACAACAAACAATGAAAGACAAAATAGGCAAAAAACAAACAGACATTTCACTGAAGAGGATATAAGGATTCCAAATAAGTACATGAAAAATATTCAACTTCATTAACTATAAGGGAAATGACAAATGAAACCTGATGGCTCATGCCTGTAATCCCAGCACTTTGGGAGGCCAAGGCTGGTGGATCACCTGAGGTCAGGAGTTCAAGACCAGCCTAGCCAACATGAGGGAAACCGTGTCTCTAATAAAAATACAAAAAATTAGCTGGGCATTGTGGTGCATGCCTATAATCCCAGCTACTCAGGAGGCTGAGGCAGGAGAATCACTTCAACCCGGGAGGCGGAGGTTGCAATAAGCAGAGATCGCGCCACTGCACTCCAGCCTTGGTGACTCAGCGAGATTCTATCTCAGATAAATAAATAATGATATTACTACACACATATCAGAATGATTACAATAAAAATTAATAGAAGTAGCATAATGCTTCTAAGGATACAGAGAAACTGGATCACTCGAACATTGCTGGTGAAATGTAAAATGGTACAAACACTCTGAAAAATAGTTTGGCACTTTCTAAAAAAAATGAAACCTGTAAGTACCATATGACACATCACTGTATTCCTGGGTGCTTATCCCTGAGAAATGAAAATTATGTTTATACAATCACCTGTATGCTAATGTTTATACCAACATTAGTCATAATAGCCCCAAACTGGAAACAACCCAGACATCCTTCAGTAGGTGAACTGTCAGACAAATTGTGATGCCTTCAAGCCGTGTGTATAAATTAAACTTCTCCAGAGAAAGAGGATTAATATAAGATTATATATGAGGGGCGGGGAAGAGGCAGAGAGAGAGAGGGAGAGACAGAGAGAGAGAGAGAGAGAGAGAGAGAGAGAGAGAGAGAGAGAAGGGGAAAATTTTTAGAAATTGGCTCACACAATTGTAGGGGCTGGCATTTTTAAACTTTGTAGACCAAACAGGCAGACTGAAAACTCAGGTAGGAGTGGATGCTGAAGTCTTGAAGCAAAATTTCTTTTTCTTTGGAAAAACCAGTCTTTTCCATTAAGGCCTTCAACTATTTATATGAGGCCCACTACATTATTGAGAGTAATGTCTTTTACTTAAAATCAACTGATTGTAGATGTTAACCATGTCTACAAAATACATTCACAGCAACACCTATATTGTGTTTAATTAAATAACAGGGTACTATGGCTTAATCATACTGACACTTAAAATTGATCATCACACCATATTCACCAATTAAGAGGAGCAAACGATTGATATACATAACAAACTGGGCGATTCTCCAGTGAATTTTGCTGAGCGAAAAAGCCATTTCTAAAAGGTTACATACTGTATAATTCCATTTATATGACATTTTTGAAATGACAAAATTTTAGAAATACAAGACTAATTACTGGTAGCCAGAGTGGGAGGAAGAGGTGGGAGTAGATAAGAAGAAGAAGAAGGAGGGTGTAGTTATGAAATTACAACATAAGGGATCCTTGTGATGCTGGAACTGACCAGTATATGAACTGTGGTGTTGAAGACATGAACTTATACAAATTCTAAAATAATATAATACTTAATCCACACACATGACGAACACAGCAAAATTAGGGAAATTGGATTATGGTCAGTAGATCATATCAATGTCAATATCCTGGTATAATAGATACTATATTATACTGTATAATGAACATAATTTTCATGTCTCAGGGATAAATGCCCAGGAGTACAGTTGTGGGTCACATGGTAGTTACATTTTTTACTTGTTTTTAAGAAAGCGACAAACTGCTTTTCAGTGTAGTTGTACCATTTTACATTTCCAGCAGCAATGTTTGAGTAATCCAGTTTCTCTGTATCCTTGGCAGCATAACACTATGCTATAACATACTATCTGTTATACTGTATTATAGTATATTATATATACACTATAGTATATATTAATGTGTACTATATTATACTATAGTTTTCAAATGTTACAACTGGAGGAAACAACGCAAAGTGAACAGAAAACTCTGTATTATTTTTTAACATCAACTTAATTTTTATAATTTACATAAATAAAATGCAGCCACTTTAAGAATACACTTTAAAAGTTTCGACAAACATATGCAATTGTACAATCATCACCACAAGAAAAATATAAAATATTTTAATCATCCCAAAAGAGTCCCTTGTGTCACTTCCCAGTCAACCACCTTCTCCTAAAATCTCTGTTTCCAGCCCCTGGTAAACACTGATCTGCTATCATTATAAATTTATCTTTTTTTTTTTTTTTTGAGACGGAGTCTCGCTGTGTCGCCCAGGCTGGAGTGCAGTGGCCGGATCTCAGCTCACTGCAAGCTCCGCCTCCCGGGTTTACTCCATTCTCCTGCCTCAGCCTCCCGAGTAGCTGGGACTACAGGCGCCCGCCACCTCGCCCGGCTAGCTTTTGTATTTTTTAGTAGAGACAGGGTTTCACCGTGTTAGCCAGGATGGTCTCGATCTCCTGACCTCGTGATCCGCCCGTCTCGGCCTCCCAAAGTGCTGGGATTACAGGCTTGAGCCACCGCGCC
>NW_016805750.1:560237-568113 GCF_001698545.2 Rhinopithecus bieti
TCATGCTGCTATAAAGACACATGCACACGTATGTTTACTGCGGCACTATTCACAATAGCAAAGACTTGGAATCAACCCAAATGTCCATCAGTGACACACTGGATTAAGAAAATGTGGCACATATACCCCATGGAATACTATGCAGCCATAAAAAAGGATGAGTTCGTGTCCTTTGTAGGGACATGGATGCAGCTGAAAACCATCATTCTAAGCAAACTGTCACAAGAACAGAAAACCAAATACCGCATGTTCTCACTCATAGGTGGGAATTGAACAATGAGATCACTTGGACACAGGAAGGGAAACATCACACACGGGGTTCTATTGTGGGGAGGGGGTAGGAGGGAAGGGTAGCATTAGGAGATATACCTAATGTAAATGACGAGTTAATGGGTGCAGCACACCAACATGGCACATGTATACATATGTAACAAACCTGCACATTGTGCACATGTACCCTAGAACTAAAAGTATAAAAAAAAATTATAAACTTTAGGTGATAATGATGTGGCAATGTAGGCTCAGTCGTAAGAAATGTACCACTCTGGCAGACAATGTTGATAATGAGGTAGGCTGGGGAGGACAGTATTAATACAAGGGAACTCTCTGTACTCTCCACTTAATTTTGCTGTAAACTAAAACTGCTCTAAAAAAAGTATTTTTAAAAAGAAAAAATAAGAAAAGCTCAGAGCCTCCCAGACTCATAAATGTTAGTGTTATTCAGGGATGGCCTCACTTCTTTTATGTCTCTCTTGTTTCACTAGATAATTTCATCCAGTCAACCCAGCAAACTCCTTGTTGGGTATATGCCCAAAGCAACATAAACTCTTCCACCAGAATGCATGTCCACACCAGCATTCACCATAGCAGAGACAGGGAATCAACCAAGGTGCCCATTAATAGTGGACCGGATAAAGAAAATGTGCTAAATACATACCATGCGATACCACAAAGCCACAGAAAATAATGAAATCATGTCCTTTGCAGCTACATGGATGCAGCTGGAGGCCATTATCCTTAGTGAAACAGTGTAGAAAGAGAATACCAAATACCATGTTTTCACTTATAAGTGGGATCTAAACATTGAGTATACATGGACATAAAGATGGGAACAACAGATGCTGGTTGCTACAAGAGGAGAGAGGGTTAGATGGGGGGCACTTTTAAAAACGACCCATCAGGTACTACGCTCACTAACTGGGTGATGGTATTATTCATACCCCATACCTCAGGGACACACAATTCATGTAACAAACCTGCACACATATCCCCTGAACCTAAAATAAAAGTTGAAAAAACCCAAAAAGTGTGTTATTATTGAATAAAAGAATAATTTTGAAATTACTTATAGCACTCTTTCCAAGTTTTGGTCCCATGTGTTAGACCTTAAGGTATTGATTTGCTCTTAATATTATAAAAAGTTTTGATTTTCAACTCAGAGAAGTTCAACTTTTGTTGTGTCTTACTGCTTTCAGCTTTCTGTCCTCTTGAGAAGGCCTGAGAGGATAACTTTCTCTTTGTAACTTTTTCATCAGCGTTTGTAACTTTCTTTTCCTATAACTCTAAATGCTGTTGAAGCCTGATGCTAAAATATTTTATCTTGAAGGTCTCAAAGGCAAAGGTTTCCTCCAGTATAACTTGATTCTGCACTCTTGGTTTTTCTTAGTATGTCTGAATTATTTCATGAACAGGAAAACTTGACTCATGACTCCGAGTAATTTGAGTATTCTTTCCATTAGGTTTGACTTCCAGGTGATCTGAATGGGCTTCTCATAAGGGGAAGCCGTCACTACAGAAGGTCTTTCTTTGACTTTTGGTAACTGGCCTAAGAAACAGATCTTATGTTTTATTGAGATAATTCCTATATCATCATTATTAAATTTTTTATTTGCTTAAGAAATATATCTATATAACATTCTGTATTGATTTTAAAATCCTTGTGTGGTTAAGTTACAGGACTTTGACTCCTGGGTCTTGAAAAAGCACCAATTCCTGCTAAATCTTGAACATTTAAAATGCATTTGTGAGACACAGGGCCAGAAATCAAACTTATTCAATCTTTCTCAGCCCAGGGACTACTATGAAAGAGTGGGCATGTGAGATTATAGGGACTTATTTTGAGAGAGAAAATTAGTTCAGAGTTTCCCTGTAAATTAAACGTTATTATCAAAAGCACACTGATGCAAGGTCAGCATCTAGGTCCCTGTGTTGGAATAGCAAGGTTTCCTTGAGTCGCTAATCTGCTCCTTGACTAAAAAAGTAATAAAAGCTTATAAAGGATTTATGGAAGTTATATCTTACCATCAAGCTGATTAAAATTAGATAGATATGTTCATAAGGTTTATTTATACTAGCTTAAATATTAGTAATACATTATATGAAGGTAAAATTCAGTTTTCTCTTTTGAACAAAATGTTTCTGTAATACTAAGAAATAGTAAAAGATTTTTGTATGCCCTTTGAGTGAAAAAAGAAGAAAAAATCAGGAATAGGGAGAGAGAGAGACAGACCCACTGGCCTAATGATGTCTTTATTAGGTCTTATTATTTGGGAACATGAGTCTCCTCTACGTTAAGAGTAGAAGTTTCTGCTTTTTTGAAATCTTTGAGTTATCACTTTGGCTAACTGAGTAACTTATTTTCAGTGACATATAATGCCATTTTATGATATTAAGTGTTTTAAACTTTTGTTATTTGACAAATGCTTCAAAATCAAATTCTAAATTCAGTCTTTTGGCCTGACACTAATTTTTTGGAAGTCCAAGAAAGATATGTTTGTCTTATTTGGTAAAATGAAATAAAACAGGAAGCATTGTCAAACATACAAAGGTGTTTAACTTTCTTTGGGTTATATTTACATAAATGTCTTATTTGTATGTGCTTCAAAATTGTATGATTCCTACAATTCTAATATGTCTGAGTATATGTTATCAGTAATAATTATAACTATTATGTTAAATTGTTGTATGTTACAAAATACTCAAATTTCCTTGTCAACTGTATCTCTAACAATGGCAATTCTAAGATTTTGCCATCCACAAATATTGTATTACTTTAATCCTTTACAAAAAGTGGTTTGTAATCAGCTACAGAACTTCAAGGAGTGCTCTTAAACATAGGTTTCTGATAATTTTGGAGATTGTGTTGTTGGAATAGAAAAATATAACTTCCAGGACTCTAATTTAAAAGTTAACGTGTTCATGAGAATTGCCAACACAATATCAAATGGAATGAGTTAATTGCATGGACTAAATAACAGAAGACTGAAATAAATTTTTTGACTATTTTGTTAGAAACGTTGATTCTTTTGTTTTGTTATTTAAGAGCCACAAAACATTTTCTTTTGATATGTTACAGCTATTAGCAATTGAGTAAAGTATATTCTTTTGAGTAAAATTCGAAGCACATTTCTTCCTCTCTACCTGATTTCTTTAAAATTTGAAAACTGTTTGTTAGTATTCTTAATAAATGACAATATAGTTATTTGCATAAACTCAATAAGAATCTATTTTCTTTTGTATAGGACACAATTGAAGACACTATTTACCAAGGCTTTGACTGGCAGGGCGTATTTTCATACTGTCTTAAGAAACTGAAATTGACTTATAGAGCCAAGAAAAGCTCCTTGGAAAAACTGATCACATACCTTGTCTATGCAGGTTCTTTACAGAATTTCTGGTCTGCAGTATATAAAGACTATCACTTTCTGACCAGCCCAGAAACCCCAAGTTATCTTGGGTCCTTAAAAAAAGAGAGGAAATATTCATACAAGTGTTTGTGGGAAAAGACAAATCTTTGTTTGGGCTTCATGGTTTGAAAAAAATCTAACCTGAGATTTATTGTATTAAAACGTTCCAGTAAAGCCAATTTAAAAAAGAAGCCTATATGGAAGATAGTTTTTCTTCCTGGACTTTATGCAAATAATCAGGCCAAGTATAATAAAACTAAAACTTTTATTTCTTTTTTTTTTTTACAAATAAATTAGTTCTTCTATGAGTTGTCTTTGGTAAAAATGGAGAACTGAAAGAGAAAAATTATCTTTCAAAAGAAACTACAGTATATGTGTTATTACATTCTAGTCTTGTTCAGTGATTTTTCAGTTTTATTATTTTCTACAATTTGGACCAAATCCTAAAGTTTTCCTGGCTACAAGTTTTCCAAACTAATGTTTTAATTTTTTCTTTTTTTTTTTAATCTCCCGTTTGTCTAATTTGAAATCACTAGAAATTAAAGCTGTGTTTTCCTTAAAGCCCTATGAACTGAAGCTGAACAACTTAGGATGAAATAACAACCTACTCATGTCCTAAATCAGTTTTCCAGGATTCTTTTCCCCTTTTGTTGTTATGCTCTCTCCTCCTTTCTTTTTTTCCCCCATTTTATTTCTCTGTTCTTCTCAATGGAATGTGAGAATTCACAACCTGAATGAGCCTTCCTAACAACGTGGGACTTATCCATCTAGGAATGAACTATCCTAGTGATGAGAGGTCAGACAAAACCCAATACCACAGATTCATTTTCATTGAAAATACTTTATTTGAAAGATCCTTTTAAATAGGGGGGAAATGATAAAGAAAAAATAGAATGTTGGAACCCCAAATTAACTATGCCAAAAGGGAAAAGTTAAAGCTTAGAAGCTGTTATTAAAAAAACAAAACAAAACAAAACAAAAAACTGCCTTTCCTTTTGTTCCTAAACTGACTGCTACAGATAGAATGCCACATTTCTCCACAAAGGGCCTCCCTCATCCTGACAATGTAAATTAACAGCTTATCTTTGTGGATACAAAACAAGAGGAGACTGGAAACTGTCCCACTACCCACCCCAAGACAAACGCATACTTGACTGCTTCCTCGACTCAATGCTTACTTTATCTTATGTAAAGTGCATATTTACTGAACATGAGATGAATGCATAATTGACTTTTCCCTCTATGTCCTCCTTTTCATGTGCAACAGGTGGATTCGGTTAACCCAATAGAAGCCTCACAAGAATGTGACCATATCCATCTTTTCTTTCTTTCCCTTTTTCCCTTCCACCACATTTACCCTTTAAATATTGAAGCCATCAAAATCTTCTTCAGAAAAAGCACAGGCCCCAGATCCTATTGTAGGTTATCTGTTTTTCCCAGGTACATCGTCAACCTTGACAAAATACATCTCTAACATGATTAAGACTCACCTCATTTTTTCTGATACGAAAAGAGGGTTTACATTTACATTAATCTCTAAGTGTTCTTGGCCTCACTGAAGACCCACTTCCAAAAATTAGACACCTTCTCAGAAATTGGGAGGAATATAATTTTTTGCTTCAAATCTCACCAAACGGCTCAGAATCTTCCTGACATCTTGGAATGTCTTTTAAGAATCCCAGTTATCCCAGTAACCATTTTCACATACAACACAGCTGGACTGGCTGGTTCATGATATAAGTAGACCTGTTCTGTCACCTCCACCCCATCACTGCTGTCACACAGACATTCTTCCTCCCCTTCTAAGGAAAGGTCTTTATAATGTGGCAACACCTTTCTCAGGAAGTCTTGCAGTCCTTATTTCTGAGTGAGCCTCATACTGCATTATTTTTGGAGGATACTCCTGGCCAGCTGGGGTGATGGTACCCTAGGAGAAGGTATCATTCCATACTAGTCTTGAGCTCAGAAGCAGATCCAGTCTCTTAAGCACTAAGGGTTTTTCCTCTTCTCAACCTATATTCATTCCTTAGTTTATCCCACCCAGTCTTATGGCTTTAAACTCCATCTACATTTTTACTTTTTAAAGCATGCTCTGTGGACCAGTAGCAGCATCTGGGAGCTGGCTGGAAGTGCGGCTTTCCGGGCCCTACCCCCGTCCTACAGAATCAGAATATGCATTTTAACAAATCCTCAGGTGACTTGGCAGCATGTGGTGGTGTGTTGCCCCATGCCTGGTACCTCCCAACTTATCTCCTGTCCTGAAATCTCTCCCAGCCACTCTGCAGCTGCTTACGTCACAGTTCAGCTTGAAGGTCCACCAGGCATATTAAACATATCCAAAACCAGATTCTTAGTTCCTGCTCCCTAACCCTGCCCCTCCCCCAGCCTTCCCCACTCCAGCAATTCCCCCTTATCCAGTTGTTTGGAACAGCAATCTTGTCATTATCCCTGAAGACTGCCTCTCATACTTCCTATCCAATCTCCCAGAAATGCTTCCATCCATTTCTTACCACTTGCCCTGCTGCCTGTCCAAGGCAACATGGCGTCTGACATAAAGTGATACAATTTCCTCCATCTTCCTACTTCTAATCTACAGCAGCCATCATGACCCCCACAGCAGCCATTATGACCCTTTAAAAATGCAAGTAAGAGCAGTTGCTCCCAGGGTCCCATCTCATGTTTCGCAGTACTGGTCACAGGCTTCACCATGGCCTCCAGGGCCCTGCAAGATCTGAATATGCCCCCAGCCCAGCTCACAGCCAGCCATTCTCCCATGACACAGCTCACCAGCCAAACCAGCTGCTTCGTGTTCCTTGAAGTGTGAACACGTGGGCACACTCCGAGCCACAGTACCAGTGTGGCTCATGCTTCTTCCGTTCATGTTTCTTCTTCATGGAGGTTTTCCTCACCACCTCATCAAAACGATGCTTCTGCCTATCCTCTAGTCCCATTTTCTGTGTTATTTTTTTCACAGCAGTTCTTGCCACCTGACATTTTTCACATTTATTTACTTATTTATTTATTTTCTGTTTTCCCAACTAAAGTGAACATGGGGCTTTGTGGTTTTGCTATCTCCAGTACCTAGCTCAATGTCTGAAACATGGTAGATTTTTCTTAAATATTTGCTTAATAAATGAATTTTACTGCTCAGTGGACACGGCTCTTACCCTTGAGAAAGAGTCCTATCATGTTTCTAAATAGTCCAGGAGAAGAGGTCCTGACTGGTATAATTAATTAATCATTAATTAGTCCACTAGTTTTGCCTAATGGAGTAAACATATCCTAATAACGTTTTCCCAATGTTTGCTTACAAAGTCCCTTCTGGATCAAATTCTTATGTTATAGAAAGAAAACAGTATAAGATGCATTTGAAAGAAAGCATAATTCCATTTGCCTTTTATTGCCGCATATCACTATAGGCCTATGGAGTAACCAATACAAAATGAAAAATATTCTCCTAACATTTGTAAACATTCACTTAGAAAAACTTTCTCGGCCAGGCGCGGTGGCTCACGCCTGTAATCCCAGCACTCTGGGAGGCTGAGGTGGGTGGATCACGAGGTCAGGAGATCGAGACCATCCTGGCTAACACGGTGAAATCCCGTCTCTACTAAAATACAAAAAATTAGCCAGGCATGGTGGCGGGCGCCTGTAGTCCCAGCTACTCGGGAGGCTGAGGCAGGAGAATGGCATGAACCCAGGAGGCGGAGATTGCAGTGAGCCGAGATCACACCACCGCACTCCAGCATGGGCGACAGAGCGAGACTGTTTAAAAAAAAAAAAAACTTCTCATTCACTGAACTCTTTTCATACCCCGAGAAAAAAAATAGTAAATGTTTTAAAAGCAAGTTTATATTTACTTTTATGAGTGGATTTCTCTGTAAGTCTTAGTACATATCAGAGAAAAAAACATGTTCTAAAACTTCTCAATGTTTGCTAACAAATTCCTTTCTGTGTTAAACCCTTCCAATTACTAAAAAGAAAATAGTTTATAATCCTTTTGATCAAACTATAATTTCTTACAAATGTTTTTCTATATAAAAATTTTTCATTCACTTTAATAAAAGTTAATGATATATTCTAAGAAAAACTCTTTCTTACATTCGTCTTTTATTGCTGGATGTCTTTATTGGTAGATGAAGGCCAGAAGAAGTAAAAAGAAGTTCAAATTATATATATATATATATATA
>NW_016805750.1:571534-586442 GCF_001698545.2 Rhinopithecus bieti
TTTCACTTAGAAAATTATCTTATTCATAAAATCTTACACTGACTGAAAGAAACAGTGAACAATGAATCATAAAGAAATACGCTTACATTTACTTTTATACGTGTATTTTCTATTGGCCTATTGGTGCCTATTGGAGACAGAAATATGTTCTAATAACTTCTCAACATTTGCTTACAAACACCTTTCTTTTTGAAACACTTCAATAAAAAAGGAGTTTATTATGCATTCTAAGAAAACCATAATTACACTACTCTTTTATTGCTAAAATGTCTTTAGGCCTACATGGATACAATGGGCATAGAAAATATTCAAATAACATGTTCTAAACTTTTGGTTAGAAATGCATCTCATTTATCAAATTCTTCTATTAACTGAAAGAAAACAGTTAATGATTAATCTTGCAGAACACAAGCTTACATTTTATAGTTGGATTTCTCTATCAGCCTCTGTGCTCATTAGAGAAAAACCGTGTTCTAATAATTTCTTCTAAATGTTTACTTTCAAATGCCTTTTAGTGTCAAACTCCTTTATTCACTGAATGAAAACAGTTTACAGTGTTTCTTATGGGAAGCATGATTACATTTGCCTTTTATTGCTGGGTATTTCTGTATGTCTATGAAATCTCAGTGGAAAGAGAAAATGTTCAATAACATGTTCTAAACTTCACTGAGAAAAGCATCGCAGTCACCAAACATTTCAGTTCATTGAAATAAAACAGTAAATAATCAATCTTGCAGAAAGCAAGGGTACTTTTCCTTTCTATGGGTGGAGGTTTCTTTTTTCTTGGACTTGGCATCTGTTAGAGAAAGAAACATGACCTTCTCAACATTTGGTTATAAGCTCCCTTTTGTCAAACTATCATTCATGGAAAGAAAACAGGTTATAAAGCTTTTATGGAAAGTATGATTCCACTTGCCTCTTGTTACTGCATATCTCTATAGGCCTATGAGGTGTCAGTAGGAAGAATAACATTAAAATAATATGTTCTACAATGAGAACACATGGACACTGGGCGAGGAACATCACACACTGGGGCATGTTGGGGGGTTGGGGCTGGGGATGGGACAGCATTAGGAGAAATACCTAATGTAAATGATGAATTGATGGGTGCGGCAAACCAACATGGCACATGTCTACCTATGTAGCAACCTGCATGTTGTGCACAGGTACCCTAGGACTTAAAGTATTATATATATAATACTTTAAGTGATATATATCTATACATAGTCAAGTGCTTCCATTTGTTGAAAGAAAAGAGTTAATGGTAAATCTTGAAGAAAGTAAGTTTACATTTACTGTTTTTTCGTAACTTTTTTTGCATCTTGGCATCTATTACAAAAGACGCAAGTACTAATAACTTATTCTCAATGTTTGTTTACAAACTCCTATTCTTTCAAGCTCTTTTATCCACTGGAAAAAAGAGTTAATCACACACCCTTAAAAAAGCATTATTACTTTTTTTTTGGAGATGGAGTCTCACTCTCTTGCCCAGGCTGGAGTGCAGTGGCACTATCTCGGCTCACTGCAACCTCCGCCTCACGGGCCCAAGTGATTCTTCCATCTCAGCCTCCTGAGTAACTGGGACCACAGGCTCACAATGCCATGCCTGGCTAATTTTTTGTACTTTTTTTTTTTTTTTAGTAGAGATGGGGTTTCACCGTGTTGCCCAGGCTGGTCTCGAACTCCTGAACTCAGGCAATCTGCCCCTTCGGCCTCCCAAAGTACTAGGATTACAGGTGTGAGCCACCACACCCAGTTGCATTATTACATTTCTTAAAAGCTAGATATATCCATAGGTCCACGAGGGCACAAATGGAAAAAAAAATGTTCAAATAACATGTTCAAAATTTTAAAAAAAAGACATTAGAGGGGAGAAAAGTCAAGAGGGATGACCTGACACAGTGAGAAAGAACTTCTCACTGGGAGACCAGAGAATCAAGAAGACCAATACTCCAAGCAGATTGTCAGAAAGAACACATTGTGTGTGGAGGAAGGACACAGACATTGGGCTGAAGAGGTAGAAATGTGGAAACCCTGCAAAGGGTTGCCAAGCACCAGGATTTGTTCCTGGCCTTATGCAGCTCTTGGGGACGGGGTGAGTTAAATAGGCATGGAGTGGTTCACTCTCACCATGGACCTCCAGAATCCTAGCTGCAGAAGATCCCAGGAACCCCAGACATTTGAGATGGCAGGGAGAGCTGTTTGAAGAGTTGGCAGAGAGGGGACTCCAGCCTTTGTGGAGCCCAAATGGTTTGGCAGGGGAACAACTGCAGTACAGCATGGCCAGGGATGCGGGATGCCCATCCCCTAAGGCTCACCACACTCATTTAGGCAGCTTTGGCCTTTCTTGGCTGTTGGATCTGAGGAGAATAAAGTTACCTTGCCCATGGGATGGAGTCATTCTGATCCGAACACCCTCCTGTCTGCCAGTCTCTCCTATGGTCCCTGCTTGGCCACACCCACTAACAGTGAAGCCTCAGATGCTCAAACAAGGTGCTTCCCAATGGCCACCACCATAGGTCCTTCACTGGAAGATCACACCTAGCTATCAGAGAGTGTCTGTTCAAGGGACCCCACCAGCACACAACTGCCCACAGCCTCCCCTGACTGCTTCACTGGCACACTCTTGCCTGCAGCATCCTCCCACCACTTTGATGGCATGCAATTGCCCCAAATTTCTGCCAACTGCTTTGCTGGTGCATGTAAGTTTGTGGGCCNATATAATTGATTAGAAATTAGTTTTATTGTACAACTCATTCATGCACTGAAAGAAAACAGTTAATAATAAATTTTGATAAAAGCAAGCTTGACATTGACTATAGGTGGATTGCTCTATCGTCCTCTAGGCCAGGGGTCCCCAATCTCTGGGTCATGGACCAGTACTGCTCTGTGGCCTGTTAGGAACTGGGCTGCACAGCAAGAGGTGAGTGGAGGGTCCGTGAGCAAAGCTGAACTCCAACACCTATTGTGAACTGCCCCTGCGAAGGTTCTAGCTTGCACACTCCTTGAGATTCTAATACCTGATGGTCTGTCACTGTCTCCCATCACCCCCAGATGAGACCATCTAGTTGTAGGAAAACAATCTCAGGGCTCCCACTGATTCTACATTATGGTGAGTATGTAATATAATAGAAATAAAGTGCACAATAAATGTAATGAGTTTGAATTATTCTGAAATTATCTCTCCACTATATGTGGAAAATTTTTCTTCCAAGAAACTGGTCCCTGGTGCGAAAAATTTGGGGACCACTGCTCTAGATAGCTATTAGCAAAAGGAATATGTTCTAATACACATTTCTCAATATTTGCTTACAAATGCCATTTTGGGACTAATTCTATTCACTGACAGGAAACGGTATATGATGAATCCTAGGGGGAGGATGATTACAAATGTATTTTATATCTAAATATCTCTCTAGGTCTATAAGCACTGAATGAGAAAAAAAATTCATATAACAAGTTCTAAATTTTCACTTTGTAAAACATCTTCTTCATCCAACTTTTCCATTAACTGAAAGAAAAGTTAACGAAGAATCATGAAGAATGCAAGCTTACATTTACTTTGTATGCATAGACTTCTCTATTGGCCTCCTGGCATAAATGGGCAAGGATACATGTTCTAATAACCTATTTTCCAAATTTGCCTAAATATGCCTTTCTGTGTCAAACTCTTCTATGTACTAAAAAAGTATATTTTGTGATGCATCCTTAAAGAAGCATAATCACATTTTCCTTTTATTGCTGAGTATCTGTGTTGGCTGATGAGGGCTCCAAAAACCCAGATATATATTAGAATACTGTATTAGTCCATTTTCACACTGCTGATAAAGAGTACCTGAGACTGGGAATAAAGAAAGGTTTAATTGGACTTACAGTTCCACATGGCTGGGGAGACCTCAGAATCATGGCGGGAGGCGAAAGGCATTTCTTATATGGTGGTGGCAAGACAAAATGAGAAAGAAGCAAAAGTGGAAACCCCTGATAAACCTATCAAATCTCATGACACTTATTCACTATCATGAGAATAGCATGGGAAAGACCAGCCCCCATGATTCAATTACCTCCCCCTGGGTCCCTCCCACACATGTGGGAATTCTGGGAGATACAATTCAAGTTGAGATTTGGGTGGGGACACAGCCACACCATATCATTCCACCCCGGCCCCTCCAAATCTCATGTCCTCAAATTTCAAAACCAATCATGCCTTCTTAACAGTCCCCCAAAGTCTTAACTCATTTCAGTATTAACTCGAAAGTCCACAGTCCAAAGTCTCATCAGAGAAAAGGCAAGTCCCTTATGCCTATGAACATGTAAAATCAAAAGCAAGTTAGCTACTTCCTAGATATAATAGGGGTACAGGCATTGGGTAAATACAGCCATTCCAAATGAGAGAAATTGGCAAAAATAAAGGTGCTGCAGGCCCCATGCAAGTCCAAAATCCAGCAAGGCAGTCAAATCTTAAAGTTTCAAAATGATCTCCTTTTACTCCATGTCTCACATCCAGGTCAAGGTAGGTTTACATGGGCTTGGGCAGCTTCGCCCCTGTGGTTTGGCAGGATACAGCCTCCCTCCCAGTTGCTTTTATGGGCTGGTGTTGAGTGTCTGTGGCTTTTCCAGGTGCACAGTGCAAGCTGTCAGTGGATCTACCATTCTGGGGTCTGTGGGATGGTGGCTCTCTTCTCATAGCTCCACTAGGCAGGGCCTCAGTGGGGACTCTGTGTGGGGTCTCCCACCCCACATTTCCCTTCCGCACTGCCCTAGCAGAGGTTCTCCATGAGGGCCCCAGCCCTGCAGCAAACTTCTGACTGGACATCCAGGTATTTCCATACATCCTCTGAAACCTAGGTGGAGGTTCCCAAGCCTGAATTCTTGACTTCTGTGCACCAACAGGCTCAACACCACATGGAAGCTGCCAAGGCTTGAGGCTTGCACCCACTGAAGCCACAGCCTGAGCTCTACATTGGCCTCTTTCAGCCACAGCTGGAGTGGCTGGGACACAGGGCACCAAATCCCTAGAATGCATACAGCATGGGGACCCTGGGCCTGGCCCAGGAAACCATCTTTTCCTCCTAGGCCTCTGAGCCTGTGATGGGAGAGGCTGCTGTGAAGACCTCTAACATGCCCTGGAGACATTTTCCCCATTGCCTTGGGTATTAACATTACTTATGCAAATTTCTGCAGCCAACTTGAATTTCTCCTCAGAAAATGAGGTTTTCTTTTCTATTGCATTGTCAGGCGCAAATTTTAAAAAAACTTTTATGCTCTGTTTCCCTTTTGAAACTGAATGCCTTTAACAGCACCCAAGTCATCTCCTGAATGCTTTGCTGCTTAGAAATGTCTTCTGCCAGATACCCCAAATCATTTCTCTCAAGTTCAAAGTTCCTCAAATCGCTAGGGCAGGAGAAAAATGCTGCCAGTCTCTTTGCTAAATTGTAACAAGGGACACTTTTACTCCAGTTCCCAACAAGTTATTCATCTCCATCTGAGACCACCTCAGCCTGGACTTTATTGTTCATATCACTATCAGCATTTTTGTCAAAGCTATTGAACAAGTCTCTAGGAAGTTCCAAACTTTCCCACATTTTCCTGTCTTCTTCTGAGACCTCCAAACTGTTCCAACATCTGCCTGTCACCCAGTTCCAAAGTCGCTTCCACATTTTCAGGTATCTTTTCAGCAACACCTACTCTGGGTACCAATTTACTGTATTAGTCTATTTTCACACTGCTGATAAAGACATACCCGAGACTGGTAGAAAGAGAGGTTTAATCGGACTTACAGTTCCACATGGCTCGGGAGGCCTCAGAAACATGACGGGACATGAAAGGCATTTCTTATGTAGCAGGAGCAAGAGAAAATGAGGAAGAAGCAAAAGCAGAAACCCTCAATAAACCCATTATATCGCATGAGACTTATTCACTATTACAAGAATAGCATGGGAAAGACCGGCCCCCATGATTCAATTTCCTCCCCCGGGTCCCTCCCACAACACATGGGAATTCTGAGAGATATAATTCAAGCTGAGATTTGGGTGGAGACACAGCCAAACGATATAAAATACCATAACTAAATTTTTAGTTAAAAATTATCTCATTCATCCAACTATTTTATTCACTGAGATAAAGCAGTTGATGATAAATTGTGAAAAAAGTTAACTTACGTTTACTGTTTAAATTTATGAGTACCTTTTCTGGTTGTTGGTGTCTATTGGAGAAAGAAGCATGTCCCAATAATGTCTTCTCAGTGTCTAATTACAAATTATTTTTGTGTTAAACTCCTCTATTCACTATCTTAAAAAGCAGTTCTAGATGCATCCTATGGAAAGCATGCTTACATTTGCCTTTGATTGCTTGACATCTCTCTAAGCCCATAAGAGCCCAACAGGGAATAAAAATGTTCAAATTATATAACACAAACCTTTGCTTAGAAAAGGATCTTCTTCTTCAAGCTCTTTTATTCACTGAAAGAAAGCAGTTAATTATGAATCTTAAAGAAAGCAAGCTTACATTTACTCTTTATAGGTGGATTTTCTATTGGCCCCTTGCTGTCTACTAGAAAAAGAAACATAATAATTTCTTCTTTGTGTTTGCTTCAAGATGATTTTTTTTTCAAACTCTCCCATTTACTGAATGAAAAAATACTGTGATGCATCTTAAGGAAATCATAATTAAATTTGCTTTTTTTTTTTTTTTTTTTTNGAAAACAGTTTACAGTGTTTCTTATGGGAAGCATGATTACATTTGCCTTTTATTGCTGGGTATTTCTGTATGTCTATGAAATCTCAGTGGAAAGAGAAAAATGTTCAATAACATGTTCTAAACTTCACTGAGAAAAGCATCGCAGTCACCAAACATTTCAGTTCATTGAAATAAAACAGTAAATAATCAATCTTGCAGAAAGCAAGGGTACTTTTCCTTTCTATGGGTGGAGGTTTCTTTTTTCTTGGACTTGGCATCTGTTAGAGAAAGAAACATGACCTTCTCAACATTTGGTTATAAGCTCCCTTTTTGTCAAACTATCATTCATGGAAAGAAAAACAGGTTATAAAGCTTTTTATGGAAAGTATGATTCCACTTGCCTCTTGTTACTGCATATCTCTATAGGCCTATGAGGTGTCAGTAGGAAGAATAACATTAAAATAATATGTTCTACAATGAGAACACATGGACACTGGGCGAGGAACATCACACACTGGGGCATGTTGGGGGGTTGGGGGCTGGGGATGGGACAGCATTAGGAGAAATACCTAATGTAAATGATGAATTGATGGGTGCGGCAAACCAACATGGCACATGTCTACCTATGTAGCAACCTGCATGTTGTGCACAGGTACCCTAGGACTTAAAGTATTATATATATAATACTTTAAGTGATATATATCTATACATAGTCAAGTGCTTCCATTTGTTGAAAGAAAAGAGTTAATGGTAAATCTTGAAGAAAGTAAGTTTACATTTACTGTTTTTTCGTAACTTTTTTTGCATCTTGGCATCTATTACAAAAGACGCAAGTACTAATAACTTATTCTCAATGTTTGTTTACAAACTCCTATTCTTTCAAGCTCTTTTATCCACTGGAAAAAAGAGTTAATCACACACCCTTAAAAAAGCATTATTACTTTTTTTTTGGAGATGGAGTCTCACTCTCTTGCCCAGGCTGGAGTGCAGTGGCACTATCTCGGCTCACTGCAACCTCCGCCTCACGGGCCCAAGTGATTCTTCCATCTCAGCCTCCTGAGTAACTGGGACCACAGGCTCACAATGCCATGCCTGGCTAATTTTTTGTACTTTTTTTTTTTTTTTTAGTAGAGATGGGGGTTTCACCGTGTTGCCCAGGCTGGTCTCGAACTCCTGAACTCAGGCAATCTGCCCCCTTCGGCCTCCCAAAGTACTAGGATTACAGGTGTGAGCCACCACACCCAGTTGCATTATTACATTTCTTAAAAGCTAGATATATCCATAGGTCCACGAGGGCACAAATGGAAAAAAAAATGTTCAAATAACATGTTCAAAATTTTTAAAAAAAAGACATTAGAGGGGAGAAAAGTCAAGAGGGATGACCTGACACAGTGAGAAAGAACTTCTCACTGGGAGACCAGAGAATCAAGAAGACCAATACTCCAAGCAGATTGTCAGAAAGAACACATTGTGTGTGGAGGAAGGACACAGACATTGGGCTGAAGAGGTAGAAATGTGGAAACCCTGCAAAGGGTTGCCAAGCACCAGGATTTGTTCCTGGCCTTATGCAGCTCTTGGGGACGGGGTGAGTTAAATAGGCATGGAGTGGTTCACTCTCACCATGGACCTCCAGAATCCTAGCTGCAGAAGATCCCAGGAACCCCAGACATTTGAGATGGCAGGGAGAGCTGTTTGAAGAGTTGGCAGAGAGGGGACTCCAGCCTTTGTGGAGCCCAAATGGTTTGGCAGGGGAACAACTGCAGTACAGCATGGCCAGGGATGCGGGATGCCCATCCCCTAAGGCTCACCACACTCATTTAGGCAGCTTTGGCCTTTCTTGGCTGTTGGATCTGAGGAGAATAAAGTTACCTTGCCCATGGGATGGAGTCATTCTGATCCGAACACCCTCCTGTCTGCCAGTCTCTCCTATGGTCCCTGCTTGGCCACACCCACTAACAGTGAAGCCTCAGATGCTCAAACAAGGTGCTTCCCAATGGCCACCACCATAGGTCCTTCACTGGAAGATCACACCTAGCTATCAGAGAGTGTCTGTTCAAGGGACCCCACCAGCACACAACTGCCCACAGCCTCCCCTGACTGCTTCACTGGCACACTCTTGCCTGCAGCATCCTCCCACCACTTTGATGGCATGCAATTGCCCCAAATTTCTGCCAACTGCTTTGCTGGTGCATGTAAGTTTGTGGGCCTCACCATCCTGGTGCCATCAGTGTAAATGTATGCACAGACCCTGCTAAGCCACCATCCTGCCACTGCTGGTGCACATGTGGGCCCTGCTATACCACTGTCCTACTGCCACCAGTATGTGAACATGTGTGGACCCTGCCATGCTGCTGCCACTTGTGTACACACAGGCATGCACACGAATGCTGCCGTAGCATTGCCCTGTTCCTGCTGGAATGTACAAGTGCACACCCTGCTGCCATTACCCTAATGAAGCCCTTTTAACAGCACCTCCATCAAAGTGTTGCTGCCAGCAGACCCAGAATGCCTTGCTACCTCCAGTGAAGCAGATGCTTAACATTGAGGAGCTAGAGAACAAAGCCATGGGCCTCGTCCCAGGTCCCCAGTGTTAGAATATACAGCCCAGGAGTACTGAGCTGAGCCTCAGCCCCCTGAAATTATCCAGCAAAATAGCCAGCCAACTGAACCCAACTGTCACCACAGTAAGGTCCTCAAGGATATCAAAGAATATAAAAGCAAAAAGCTCCATCCAAGGAATAGCAACTTCAAAAATTAAAGAAACATCACCCCACATAGATAAGAGAATCGGTGCCAAAACTCTGGCAACTGAAAGGGCAGACATGTCTTCCTACCTTCAAATCCTCAAACTAGCTCCCCATTAATGATCTTTAACCAGACAGAAATTACTGAAATATCAGACATACAATGCAGAATCTATATGGCAATGAAGATCATTGAGATTCAGGAGAAAGTTGAAACCCAGTTCAAGGAATCTAAGGAAATCAACAAAATGATACCAGAGCTAAGATACAAGACAAAGCCATTTTAAGGCAGAACCAAACTGATCTAATGGAACTGAAAAACTCACTATAAGAATTTTATAAATCATTAACAGCATAATATACTAAGCTGAGGAAAGAATTTCAGAGCTTCAGGACTGGTTCTTCTAACTGACTCTGTCAGACACAAATTTAAAAAAAGAACTTTAAAATAAACAAAATCTCTGAGAAATAATACAATTATGTGAAGAGACTAAATCTATAATGCATTGGTGTCCCTGAAATAGAGGGAGAGAAAGCAAGCAACTTGGAAAACATATTTGAGAATATTGTTGATGAAAAATTTCTCAACTTTGCTAGCAAAGTCACCATTCATAGTCAGAAAATTTAGAGAACCACTTCAAGATACTAGACAAGAAGACCTTCCTCAAGACACGCAGTCAGCATATTCTCCAGGGTGAATGCGAAATAAAAAATATTAAAGGCAAGTGGAGAGAAAGGGAAGGCCACAAACAAAGGGAATCTCATCAGCTTAACAGTAGACTTTTCAGCAAAAAGCTATAAACCAGAAGAGATTGAGGGCCTATATTCTGTATCCTTAATAAAAATTCCAACCAAGTATTTCATATCCATCCAAACTAAGCTTCATAAGAAAAAAAACCCTAATTATTTTCAGATAAGTAAATGTTAAGGCAATGACCACCAGACCTTCCTTAAAAGAGATCCTGAAGAAGTGCTAAACATGGAAATGAGTGACTGTCACTAGCCACCAGAAAGCACATTTATGTATATAGACCAAGGACACTATAAAGCAGCTACAAAATTAAGTCTACATAAATACCAGCTAACAAAATGATGACAGGATTAAATGCATACATATCAATAAATCTTGAATGTGAATGGAATAAATGCACCACTTAAAAGTCACAGAATGGCAAGTTGGATAAAAAAGCAAGACTCAACTGCATGCTGTATTGAAAATACCCATGCTAGTTGCTGTGACACTCATAGGCTCAAATTATAGGAATATAGAAAAATTTACCAACTAAACAAAAAAGCAGAATTTGCTATTCTTATTTCAGACAAAACAGACTTTAATCAACAGTAATGAGAAAGGACAAATAAAGGCATTACATAATGATAAAGGGTTCAATTCAAGAGGAAGACTTAACTATCTTAAATATATATGCACTCAACACTGCAGCACCCAGATTCATAAAGCAAGTTGTTAGAAACCTACAAAGAGACTTAGGTAACCACACAACAATACCAAACAACTTTAACACTCCACTGACAGATCATCGAGACAGAAAAGTAAAAAGAAAAAGAATTTCAGGACTAAAACTTGACACTTGGTAAAAGAGACCAAACAGACATCTACAGAATACTCCACCAAAAAAACCAACACAATATATATACTATTTTCATCTGCACATGAAACATAATCCAAAATCAACTGCATGCTCAATCATAAAGCAAATCTCAACAAATTCAAAACGTTGAAATCATATCAACCACACTCTTGGACCACAGAAAAATATAATTGGAAATCAATATCAAGAAGATATCTCAAAAAATAGTGAGAATCAGAGTGGAACTAAATAAAACTAAGATATGAAAAATCATACAAAACATCAAATGAAACCAAAAGTTGGTTTTTTGAAAGAATACATAAGATTGATAGATCACTAGCTAGACTAATGAAAAAAAAAAAGAGAGAGAGAGAGAGAAGATCCAAACAAGCACAATCAGAAATGACAAATGGGGTACTACCACTGGCCAAACAGAAATACAGAAAACCCTCAGAGACAATTACAAACACCTCTATGCACACAAATTAGAAAATCTAGAAGAAATGGATACACTCCTGGAAACATACAACCTCTTGTGATTAAACCAAAAAGGATTTTAAAACCCTGAACATACAATAATGGGTTCTGAAATTGAATAAATAATTTTTCAAAAGCCTACCAACCAGAAGAAGCACTGGATGAGACAGATTTACAGCTCGATTCTACCATATGTATAATGAAGAGCTGGCACTAATTCTGCTGAAACTGTCTCAAAAAACTGAGGAGGAGGGACTCCTCCCTAACTCATTCTATAAGAACAGCATCATTTATGATACCAAAACCTGACAATGACACAATATAAAAAGAAAACTTCATGACAATATCCCTGGTGAACATACATGCAAACATCCTTAACAAATACAAGCAAGCTGAATCCCAGGTAACAAGAAAAGTGAATCCACCACAATCACATAGTCTTTATTCCAGGGATACAAGGTTGGTTCAACATACACAAATCAATAAAAGTGATCCATCAAATAAACAGAACTAAGAACAGAAACCACATGATCATCTCTATAAATGTAGAAAAGTTTTGATAAATGTCAACATCCCTTCATGTTAAAAACCTTCAACAAACTAAGCATCAAAGAAACATACCTTAAAATAATAAGAGCCATCTATGACAAACCCACAGCAAACATTATACTGAATGAGCAAGAGCTGGAAGCATTCCCCTTGAAAACTGGAACAACACAAGGATGCCCATTTTCACCACTCCTGTTCAATATACTAGTAGTACTGAAAGTCCTAGCCAGTGCAATCAGGTAAAAGAAAGAAATAAAAGGTACCAGAATAGAAAGAGAAGAAGTCAAATTATATTTTTTTGCAGACAATATAATTCTACACCTATAAAATCCCATATTATCTGCCCAAGAGCTGCTAGATCTAATACACTACTTCAGCAAAGTTTAAGCATACAAAATCATTATACAAAAATCAATAGCATTTCTGTTTACCAATAATATCTAACATGAGAGCCAAATCAAGAACACAATTTCATTCATAAAAGACATAAAAACAATAAAATATCTAAGACTACAGCTAACAAGAGAGTTGAAAGATCTCTACAAGAGGAATTACAAAACACTGCTGAAAGAAATCAGAAATTACACAAAAAAGTAGAAAAGCATTCCATGGTCATGAATAGGAAGAACCAATAGCATTAAAATGTCCATACAGCACAAAGCAATTTACAGATTCAATGCTATTCCTATCAAACTACCAAATCATTTGTCAAAGAATTAGAAATAACTACTTTAAAATTCATCAACTATTCACATGGAAACCAAAGAACCAAAATACTAAAGCAATCTTAAACAAAAACAACAAAACTGAAGGAATCACAATACCTGTCAACCTATTATATTACAAGGCTACAGTAACCAAAATAGCATAACACTGGTACAAAAAGACACATGGACAAATTGAACAGTTTTAGAGAACACAGAAATAAAGCTGCCCACCTATGACTATCTTATATTTGAAAATTTTTTTAAGAAGCAATGGTGATAGGACTTCCTATTCAATAAATGTTGCTAAGGTAACAGGACACCCATATGCAGAAGACTAAAAATTGACACTTTCTTTACATCTTATATAGAAATCAATTCATGGTGGATTAAAGACTTAAATGTAAGACCTAAAATTATTTTTAAGAATCAATAAGAAATCTTAGGATACAGCATTCTGGACAGAGGCATCAGCAAAAATTTTACGGTGAAATCTCCAAAAGCAATTACGATGACAACAAAATAGACAAATGGTACCTAATTAAACTACAGATCTTCTGCACAGCAAAACAAAACATTAACAGAGTAAACAGCCTACAGAATTGTTAAAATATTTACAAAATGGTTGAAAATATCTGATAAACTCAATACTCAGAATCTATGAGAAATTTAAACAAATCAACAAGTAAAAAATGAACAACCCCATCAACAGATGGGCAAAGAACATGAACAGACACTTCTCAAAAGAAGACAACACGTGGCTAAGAAGCATGAAAAAAAATTCAACATCACTAATCATTAGAGAAACACAAATTAAAACCACAATTAAGTACAATTTTGCAGCAGTCAGAATGGCTATAATTGAAAACACACACACACACAAAACACAAGTTGATGAGGATGTGGAGAAAAAGGAATGCTTACAGATTGCCAGTGGGAATGTGATTTAGTTCAGCCACTGTGGAAAAATTTTGAGAATTTTCAAATAACTTAAAATAGAACTACCATTCAACCCAGCAATCCCATTTTGGTTATATACCCAAATAAATAAAATTATTTTCCCCAAAAGACACGTTTGTTTTTGTTCATTGCAGCAATATTCACAATGGCAAAGACATGCAATCAAACGTAGGTGCCCATCATCTGTAGCCTGGATAAGGAAAATGTGGTACATATACACTATGAAATACTATGCAGTCATAAAAAAGAATGAAATCATGTATTTTTCCTACCAACATGGATGCAGCTGGAGGCCATTACCCTAAGTGAATTAATTCAGGAACAGAAAAATCAAATACTGCATGTTCTCATGTATAAGTGTGAGCTAAACTTTGAGTACACATAAGCACAAAAAGGAAAACCATAAATGCCAGGGCGTACTTGATGGTGGAAGGGAAAAGGAGAGTTAGAATCAGAAAACTACCTATTGGGTACCACACTCACTACCTGTGTGATAAAATCATTTTTACACCAAACCCCAGTGACACACAATTACTCATGTAAGAAACATGTGCATGAACCCCTGAATTTAAAAGTTGAAAATAAAATTACTGGGTTTCTTTTGAGAGACTATAATAAGAGATTATAAAAGGCTTTTTTTTTTTAAGTTATAGTACTAAGATTTTATTTATTTATTTATTTATTTATTTTTATTTTTATTGTTTATTATACTTTAAGTTTTAAGTTATAGGGTACATGTGCACAACATGTCAGTTTGTTACATATGTCTACATGTGGCAGGTTGGTGTGCTGCACCCATTAACTCATCATTTACATAAGGTATACTTCCTAATGCTATCCCTCCCCCCTCCCCACAATAGGCCCCAGTATGTGATGTTCCCCTTCCTGTGTCCAAGTGATCTCATTGTTCAATTCCCACCTATGAGTGAGAACATGCGGTGCTTGGTTTTCTGTTCTTGCAGCAGTTTGCTGATAATGATGGTTTCCATCTGCATCCATGTCCCTACAAAGGGCAGGAACTCATTCTTTTTTATGGCTGCATAGTATTCCACAGTGTATTATGTGCCACATTTTCTTAATCCAGTCTGTCACTGATGGACATTTGGGTTGATTCCAAGTCTTTGCTATTGTGAATAGTGCTGCAATAAACATTCGGTGCATGTGTCTTTATAGCAGCATGATTTATCATCCTTTGGGTATATACCCAGTA
>NW_016805750.1:589855-629307 GCF_001698545.2 Rhinopithecus bieti
TTCCATTTGCTTGGTAGATCTTCCTCCATCCCTTTATTTTGAGCCTATGTGTGTCTCTGCATGTGAGATGGGTCTCCTGAATAGACCAAACTGATGGGTCTTGATTCTTATCCAATTTGCCAGTCTGTGTCTTTTAATTGGACCATTTAGTCCATTTACATTGAGGATTAATATTGTTATGTGTGAACTTGATCCTGTCATTATGATATTAGCTAGTTATTTTGCTCGTTAGTTGATGCAGTTTCTTCCTAGCATCAATGGTCTTTACATTTTGGCATGTTTTTGCAATGGTTGGTACCGGTTCTTCCTTTCCATGTTTAGTGCTTCCTGCAGGATTTCTTGTAGGGCAGGCCTGGTGGTGACAAAATCTCTAAGCATTTGCTTGTCTGTAAAGAATTTTATTTCTCCTTCACTTATGAAACTTAGTTTGGCTGGATATGAAATTCTGGGTTGAAAATTCTTTTCTTTAAGAATGTTGAATATTGGCCCCTCTCTCTCTTCTGGCTTGCAGAGTTTCTGCCAAGAGATCTGCTGTTAGTCTGATGGGCTTCCCTTTGTGGGTAACCCGACCTTTCTCTCTTGCTGCCCTTAACAGTTTTTCCTTCATTTCAACTTTGGTGAATCTGATAATTGGGTGTCTTGGAGTTGCTCTTCTCGAGGAGTATCTTTGTGGCGTTCTCTGTATTTCCTGAATTTGAATGTTGGCCTGCCTTGCTAGGTTGGGGAAGTTCTCCTGGATAATATCCTGCAGTGTTTTCCAACTTGGTTCCATTCTCCCCGTCACTTTCAGGCATACCAATCAAACATAGATTTGGTGTTTTCACATACTCCCATATTTCTTGGAGGCTTTGTTCATTTCTTTTTACTTTTTTCTCTAAACTTCTCGTTTCATTTCATTCATTTGATCTTCAATCACTGATACTCTTTCTTACAGTTGATCGAGTTGGTTTGAAGCTTGTGCATTTGTCACATAGTTCTTGTGTCATGGTTTTCATCTCTATCAGTTCGTTTATGGACTTCTCTGCATTGGTTATTCTAGTTATCCATTCTTCCATTCTTTTTCAAGGTTTTTAGTTTCTTTGCGCTGGGTATGCAGTTCCTCCTTTAGCTCTGAGAAGTTTGATCGACTGAAGCTGCCTTCTCTCAACTCGTCAAAGTCATTCTCCATCCAGCTTTGTTCCATTGCTGGCGATGAGCGGCGTTCCTTTGGAGGGGAAGTTGTGCTCTGATTTTTTGAATTTCCAGCTCTTCAGCACTGCTTTTCCCCCATCTTTGTGGTTTTATCTGACTTTGGTCTGATGATGGTGGCGTACTGATGGAGTTTTGGTGTGGGCGTCCTTTCTGTTAATTAGTTTTCCTTCTAACAGTCAGGACTCTCAGCTACAGGTCTGTTGGAGTTTGCTTGAGGTCCACTGCAGACCCTGTTTGCCTGGGTATCAGCAGCAGAGGCTGCAGAAGATAGAATATTGCTGAACACCAATGTTGCTGTCTGATTCTTGCTCTGAAAGCTTCATCTCAGAGGTTTACCCAGCTGTGTGAGGCATGAGGTGTCCGTCTGCACCTAGTGGGGGATGTCTCCCATTTAGGCTACTCAGGGGTCAGGGACCCACTTGAGCAGGCAATCTGTCTGTTCTCAGATCTCAAACTAAGTGCTGGGAGAACCACTGCTCTCTTCAAAGCTGTCAGATAGGGTCATTTACATCTGCAGAGGTTTCTGCTGCTTTTTGTTTAGCTATGCCCTGTCCCCAGAGGTGGAGTCTACAGAGGCAGGCAGGCCTCCTTGAGCTGCGGTGGGCCCCACCCAGTTCTGAGTTTCCCGACGGTTCTGTTTACCTACTTAAGCCTCAGCAACAGTGGGCGCCCCTCCCCCAGCCTCGCTGCTGCCTTGCATTTAGATCTCAGACTGCAGTGCTAGCAATGAGGGAGGCTCCATTGGCATGGGACCCTCCAGGCCAGATGTGGGATATAATCTCTTGGTGTGCGATTTGCTAAGACCCTTGGTAAGGCACAGTATTAGGGTGGGAGTTACCCGATTTTCCAGGTGTTGTGTGTCTCAGTTTCCCTTGGCTAGGAAAAGGAATTCTCTTCCCCCTTGCGCTTCTCAGGTGAGGCGATGCACCCACTGACCAGCACCGACTGTCTGACATGCCCCAGTGAGACAAACCCGGTACCTCAGTTGAAAATGCAGAAATCACCAGTCTTCTGTGTCACTCACGCTGGGAACTAGAGGCTGGAGCTGTTCCTAATCGGCCATCTTGGGTGCCCCCCTCTATAAAAGGGTTTTTTTAAAACCCTCTTTACACAAACTTCTTCAGGGAAAAAAAAACAATTCTATGTTTAATCAAAATAATGTATTATGCTCCATATTTTATTAGGTCTTCTGATAAGTAAGAAAATCTAGTCTTCTTAAAATTAAAAAGTTTAGAGTTTTTTTGAGAACTAGGTAACTTCTCTGTTTTTGCCTCTTTTGTCATAATAACACGATTCTATTGTTTTAAATATTTTGTTTGATACTTTTGACAAACTTCTCAAAAGAAACTTTTAATTAAGTCTTTCTGACCTTGAATTAACTTACAATAGTTACAGAGGGTCCCTAAGACATCTCACAGCTTTGAAAAAGAGAGATATTAAGCTAGTTTGAATTATTTGGTCTGTAAAATTATATGTGAAGTAATATCAAATAAGAAATGTTTAATTTTTTTTCAATATGACATACATATTGGAGGCAATGTTAGCATGTGTCTCCCATGTAGAAAGGCAAAATATTTGTAAATCCTGTGAACCTTTTTCCAAGATACAACACAGAAATTTATCAGAAAACCTGAAAGAAAGCATAGACTGTTTGAATGAAGTGGTGGGCTGCAGTCTACACTGTGAGCCAGGCAAAAGCATCCAACAAGAGACAATGGACCTATTCATGTACCCAGCACATCACTACTACAACCAGAGTCTCAGAAAGCCATCACACAAAAATTCTCTATAACCAAGAAATTCATACATAGTCTTTGCCACTGAAAGCACTCAGAGCTGAAGCTAGGTGACAATAAACCGTAAACATTAAAGTAACATTCTTGGCCGTGTGTGGTGGCTCACACTTGCAATCCCAGCACTTTGGGAGGCAGAGGCGGTTGGATCACTTGAGGCCAGGATTTCAAGAGCAGCTTAGCCAACGTCGTGAAACCCTGCCTCTACCAAAAATACAAAAATTAGCCAGGTATGGTGGCACATGCGTATAATCCCAGCTACTCAGGAGTCTGAGGCAGGAGAATCACTTGAGTACAGGAGGTGAACGATGCAGTGAACTGAGATCATGCCATTGCACTCCAGGCTCGGTGACACAGTGAAACTTTGTCTAAAACAAAAACAAACAAACAAACAACAACAACAGCAAAAACGAAAAATCACATTCTGAAGGGAAAAAAACGCAGTATAATCAACCACTAATTCAAAAGTAATTACAAGAAATAGTCTACCCCAAGGAGAAAGAACCAAAAAACCAATTCTGGCAATTAAAACAAAAAACAAAAAAAACAGCACTCTCTAATCCTCTAAATCGATCACACTAACTGTCCAGCAGTGGATCCAAACTAAGATGAAATCCTTGAAATACCACATAAAAAATTCAAAAGTTCATTAACTTCTTCAAGGAGATACACAACAAAGGTAAAAAAGCAACATAAAGAAATTTTAAAAATTTAGGATATTAATGAAACTTTTCTAAAGAGATAGATATTTTATTTTATTATTTTTAAAATTATACTTTAAGTTCTAGGGTACATGTGCACAATGTGCAGGTTTGTTACATATGTATACATGTGCCATGTTGGTGTGCTGAACACATTAACTCATCATTTACATTAGGTATATATCTTAATGCTATCGCTCCTCCCTCCCCTCACCCCATGACAGGCTCCTGTGTGTGATGTTCCCCACCCTGTGTCCAAGTGTTCCCATTGTTCAATTCCCACCTATGAGGGAGAACATGTGGTGTTTGGTTTTCTGTCCTTGCGATAGTTTGCTCAGAATGATGGTTTCCAGCTTCATCCATGTCCCTACAAAGGACATGAACTCATCCTTTTTTATGGCTGCATAGTATTTCATGGTGTATATGTGCTGTGCCACACTTTCTTAATTCAGTCTATCACTGATGGACATTTGGGTTGGTTCCAAGTCTTTGCTACTGTGAATAGTGCCACGATAAACAAACGTGTGCATGTGTCTTTATAGCAGCATGATTTGTAATCCTTTGGGTATATACCCAGTAATGGGATGGCTACTTCTAGATCCTTGAGGAATCGCCACACTGTCTTCCACAATGGTTGAACTAGTTTACAGTCCCACCAACAGTGTAAAAGTATTCCTATTTCTCCACATCCTCCCCAGCACCTGTTGTTTCCTGACTTTTTAATGATCATCATTCTAACTGGTGCGAGATGGTATCTCGCTGTGGTTTTGATTTGCATTTCTGATGGCCAGTGATGATGGGCATTTTTTCATGTGTCTGTTGACTGCATAAATGTCTTCTTTTGAGAAGTGTTTGTTCATATCCTTTGCCCATTTTTTGATGGGGTTGATTTTTTGTTGTAAATTTGTTTAAGTTCTTTGTAGATTCTGGATATTAGCCCTTTGTCAGATGGGTAGCTTGTAAAAATTTTCTCCCATTCTGTAGGTTGCCTGTTCACTCTGATGGTAGTTTCTTAAGAGACAGATATTTTGAAGAAAACCAAATCGGAATTTATTGTGGGATCTGGCCAGCAGCCCACAATGCAACGGGGCTCTTCCTTTGTTCCCAGGCAGATCGGCAGATCGAGAAATAAAAAACACACACAAGATAGTGAAAGCTGGGTCCGGGGGGTCACTGCCTTCTGGTCCTGTGATGCGGCCAATGCACTGGCTATACCAGCATTTATTATTAAGTTTAGTGAGGACGGGGGTAGGTTAGTGAGGGATTTAGGGTCGTTTGATTATGAGGTGAGATGATCACATGGGGATGAAGTAATTCTCTAACATAACGTCGGTATGCAGAAGTACAGTATACAGAGATAAGAATTTACAATATTGTGTGTGTGTCAGCAATTTCTAACAGAGCCTTAAAACAGATACACAGTCTATACATAACCTATGTTTAGTAAGATACAAATCAGCAGTAATAATTGCAGCAAAAGCTGGTGGCAAACAATGAAATAGAAACAGGACGTGAAACTAGACAACAAGTTAGGCCACAAATTCTCAGAAGGGAGTATGCCTTAACCCTAAAGAGACCTACAAAAGCCATGGCAAGATAAGGGCATTTATAACCCTATCTTATCCATATGAACAGGCGCCCTTCATGTGTCTGTTTATAAGCTCTCCACAAGGGTCACATTCCATTCCCAGAGCTATGAACATTTGCTTTTCTGGGATAGGAATCTTGGTGATGCAAAACCTCCCTAACTGCACGTCCGTTTATAGGCTCTCTGCAGGGGGAAGCATATCATGCGCTGTTGGCTCATTCTGGCAGCCCAACCTTGCATTTTCTTTACACAATCCTGCATGCAATTTTGTATTTACAACAATCAGGAGCATTTCATCTTTTATTCCATAGCAATTGTTTCAGGGGCTCTCCCTAAAAGAACTTCTGCAATCAAAGACACTTTTAGGGAACTACAAATTTCAGTAGAAAATTTTAACAACAGACTAAACCAAATATAAGAGAGTTTCAGAACTTGAAGACAAAACTTTTGAATTAACCGAATCAGAAAAAAAAAAATCAAAAATGATCAAATTCCCCAATGAATAGGAGATTATGTAAAATCACCAAACCTAAGAACAAAAGGTATTTCTGGGTGAGAAGAAAAAACAAAATTTTAGAATACCCATTTGACAGAATTATTGATGAAACTTCCTTGGTGTTGCTAAAGATCTAGACATCCAAATACAAGAAGCTCAAAAAACTTCTGTGAGATTAATTCCAACAAGTATATCACCAAGGCCTAAGGTTAATGTGAAGGAAAGAATTCTAAGAGCAGTGAGACAAAAACTTATGAATTAAAACCTATCAAGCTAACAGTAAACTTCTCAACAGAAACCTTCCAACCCAGAAGTGACTGCGATCCTAACTTTAGCCTTCTAAAAAAAAGATGACTGTCAACCAAGAATTTTATATCCAGTGAAACTGTTTTATAAATGAAGGGAAAAAAGTATTTCTCAGATAAGCAAATGATGAGGAAATGTGTCAGTACTAGACAAGTCCTACAGAAAATGCTAAAAAAAATTCAACTTTGAAACGAAAGGTTGATACATGCCACAACAGAAACTCTTAAAAACATAAAACTCATGGGGCTTATAAAACAATAACACAATGGAGAAAACAAAGTCACTTGGTAACAATCAAACTGGAAAATTACCTCACATCTCAATACCAACATAGAATATAAATGGTCTAAGTGTTCTACTTAAAAAATACAGATAGGTAGAATAAAATACATTACAAAACAAATATCTGCCTTCTTCAAGAGACACACCTAATACATAAAGATTCTTTAAAATTCAAGGTAAAGGGGTAAAAAAGGATATTTCATGAAAATGGAAACCAAAAGCAAATAGGAGTAGATATTCTTATATCAGAAAAACAGACTTTAAAGAAACAACAGTAAAAAAGACAAAGAACATTATATAATAATAAAATAATCAATTATATGATAACAAATAACAATATTAAATATATATGCATTTTACTCTGGAGCTCCCAGAATCATAAAAGTATTACTACTAGACTAATAAAAGAGACAGCAATACAGTAATAACGGGGAATTCAATATTCTACTGACAGCATTAGACAGATCATCAACGCGAAAGTCAAAAAAGAAACCCTGGACTTACAATGTAGTCTGGAATAAATGGGCCTAACAGCTATTCAGAAAACATTCTACCCAAGACGTGCAGAATATACAATCTTCTCAGCAGCACATGAAACATTCTCCAACATAGACCATAAAATAACCCACAAAACAAGTATCAATTTTTTTTAATATTGAAATTATATGAAGTCACTTCACAGACCATAGTGGAATAAAACTAAAAGTCAGTTCCAAAAGGTCCCTTAAACCTATACATGTACATAGAAATTAATCTGCTCCTGAATAATTTTGGATTAACAATACAATCAATGATCAAATTTTAAAATATTTGAAATGAATGATAACAGGGAAACAAGGTATCAGGACCTCTGGAATACAGCAAAACCAGTGCTAAAAAGAAAATTCACAATGCCAAATACCTACATCAAAAAGGCTGAAAAGAATCTGGATGGCAAGAAACATCATCGAGATTCAGGAGAAAGTTGAAACCCATTCCAAAGAATCTAAAGAGTCCAGTATAACAATTCAAAAAATGGAAGATAAAATAGCCATTTTAATATAGAACCAAACTGAGCTAATAGAGCTGAAAAATTCACTACAAGAATTTTACAGCACAAACAGAAGTATTTTTTATTTAAATTTTAATTAAAGTTCAGGAGTACATATACAGGTTTTATATAGGTAAATGTGTTATGGCAGTTTGTTGTACAGATTATTTCATCACCCAAGTATTAAGCCCAGTATCTATTATTTTTTCTGACCCTCTCCCTCCTCCAAACCTCCACTCTTTGATAGGTAGGGGGTGTTGTTCCCCTCTACGTGTCCATGTGTTCTCATCATTTAGCTCTTATTTATAAGTGAGAACATGCAGTATTTGTTTTTCTGTTTCTGCATTAGTTTTCTAAAGATAATAGCCTCCAGCTCCATCCTTGTTCCTGCAAAGGACATGATCTTGTTCTTTTTCATAACTGCATGCTATTCCCTGGTGTATATGTACCATATTTTTTTATCTCACCTATTACTGATAAACATTTAGGTTGATTCTGTGTTTGATATTGAGAATAATGCTGCATGCATGTTCTATATAATAGAATGCTTTCTCTTCCTTTGGGTATAGACCCAGTAATGGGATTGCTGGGTTGAATGGCAATCCTATTTTTAGGTCTTTGAGGAATTGTCACACTGTCTTCTACAATGATTTAACTAATTTACACTTCCACTGACAATGTATGTGTTCCTTTTTCTCTGCAGCTCTGCCAGCATCTGTTATTTTTTGACTTTTTAATAGTAACCATTCCAACTGATGTGAGATGGTATCTCATGGTGGTTTTGATTTGCATTTCCCTAATGGTCAGTGAAGTTGAGCTTTTTAAAATATGCTTGTTGGATCCATGTTTGTCTTCTTTTGAAATGTGTCTGTTCATGTTAATTGCCCACTTTTTAATATGGTTGTTTGTTTTCTTCTTGTAAATTTGTTTAAGTTTCTTATAGATGCTGAACAGTAGACCTTTGTCAGATGCATAGTTTGCAGTATTTTTCTCCCATTCTGCAGGTTGTCTGTTTGCTCTGTTGATTGTTTCTTTTGCTGTGCAGAAATGCTTTGGTTTAATTAGATCCTATGTGTCAATTTTTCCTTTTGCTGCAATTGTTTTTGGCATCTTTGTCATAAAATCTTTGCTCATGCTTATATCCTGAATGGTACTGTCTAGGTTGTTTTTCAGGGTTTTTATAATTCTGGGTTTTACATTTAAGTCTTTAATCCATCTTGTGTTAATTTTTGTATATGGTGTAAAGAAAGGGTCCAGTTTTAATCTTATGCATATAGCTAGCTGGTTATCCCAGCACCTTTTATTAAATAGAGAGTCCTTTTCCTATTGCTTGTTTTTGTCAGGTTTGTCAAAGATCAGATAATTGTAGGTGTGTGGCCTTATTTCTGGGTTCTCTATTCTATTCCATTGGTTTATGTGTCTGTTTTTCTACCAGTACCATGCTGTTTTGGTTACTGTGGCCCTGTAATATAGTTTGAAGTCAGGTAGTGTGATGCCTTCAGCTTTGTTCTTTATGCTTAGGATTGCCTTAGCTATTCAAGCTCTTTCTTGATTCCATATGAATTTTAAAATAGTTTTTTTTTAATTATATGAAGAATCTCAGTGGTGGTTTAATAGAAATAACATTGAATCTACAAATTGCTTTGGCCAGCACGATCATTTTAACAATATTGATTCTTCCTCTCTCTTGAGCCTGGAATGTTTTTCCACTTGTTCATGTTATCTCTGATTTCTTTGAGCAGTGTTCCATATTTCTCCTTGTAGAGATCTTTCACCTCTCTGGTTAGCCATATTCCTAGATATTTTATTTTATTTTTTCTGTGTGTGGCAATTGTGATAGCAACTGAATTTCTGATTTGGCTCTTGGCTTGACTGTTGTCAGTGTATAGGAACATCAATACATTTTGCACATTGGTTTTACATTCTGAGGCTTTGCTGAAATTGTTCAGGGTAAAGGAGCTTTTGGGCTAAGACTATTGAGTTTTTTGGATATAGAATCATGTCATCTGCAAACAGTGATATTTTGACTTCCTCTCTTCTTATTTGGATGCCTTTTATTTCTTTCTCTTGCCTGATTGCCCTGGCTGAGACTTCCAATACTGTGTTGAATAGGAGTGGTGAGAGACAGCATCCTTGCCATGTGCCAGTTTTCAAGAGGAATGCTTCCAGCTTTTGCCCATTCAGTATGATGTTTGCTGTGGGTTCATCATAGATGGTTCTTATTATTTTGAGGTATGTTTCTGTAATACCTAGTTTATTGAGAGTTTTTAACAAGTACTGTTGAATTTTACCAAAAGCCATTCCTGCTTCTATTGAGAAAATCATGTGGCTTTTGTCTTTAGTTCTGTTTATGTGATGAATCATATTTATTGATATACATATGTTGAACCAAACTTGCCACCCAATGGATAAAGCCTATTTGATCTTAGTGGATGAGGTTTTGGATGTGCTGCTGGTTTCAGTTTGCCAGTGTTTTCTTGAGGACTTTTGCATCGATGTTCATCAAGATATTAACCTGAAGTTTTCTTTTTTTGTTGTGTCTCTACCAGGTTTTGGTATCAAGATGATACTGGTCTCACAGAATGAGCCAGGGAAGATTCCCTTCTTCTCATTTTTTTTTTTAAATAGTTTCAGCAGGAATTGTACCAGCTCTTTGTATATCTTGTAGAATTCAGCTATAAATCTGTCTCATCCTGGGATTTGTTTTGTTTTTTAGGCAATTAATCACCAACTAAATTCCAGAGCTCATTATCGGTCTGCTCAGGTATGCAATTTCTTTCTGGTTCAGTGTTGGGAGGGTGTACATGTCTATGTATTTATCAATTTCTTCCAGATTTTCTAGTTTATATACATAGAGGTGTTTACAATATTCTCTGATGACTGTCTATATTCCTATGGAGTGATTGGTAATACCGCCTTTGTTTCAGATTGTACTTTTCTGAATTTTTTCCTTCTTTATTAGTCTAGCTAGTGGCCTATCTGTTTCATTATTTTTTTTTTTCCAAAAAGCTATCTGCAGGATTCATTGATCTTTTGAATAAATTTTGATGTTTCAATCTCCTTCAGTTCATCTCTCATTTTGGTTATTTCTTGTCTTCTGCTAGCTTTAAGATTTGTTTACTCTTGATTATCTAGTTCTCTTGTGACGTCACATTGTTATCTTGAGATTTTTCTACCTCAATTTAGAGGTAGAAACTTCTTTCTACTTCTATTGAAGTAAGAATTCAGTGTCCCAGAGATTCTGGTATGTTGTTTCTTTGTTCCCAGTAGTTTCAAAAAACCTCTTGATATCTGCCTTAATTTCATTATTTACCCAAAAGTCATTCATGAGCAGGTTATTCAATTTCTATGTAATTGTATGATTTTGAGTAAATTTCTTAGTCTTGCTTTCTAATTTGATTTCACCATGGTCTGAATGATTGTTATGATTTCAGTTTTTTGCATTTGTGAAAGAGTGTTTTACTTCTGATTATGTGACTGATTTTAGAGTATGTGTCATGTGGCAATGAGAAGAACGTATATGCTGTTGGTTTTGGGTGGAGAGTTCTGTAGATGCCTATCAGGACCATTTGATCCAATGGAGTTCAGGTCCTAAACATCTTTGTTAATTGTTTGTCACTACGATCTAATATTGTCAGTGGAGTATTAGTCTCTCAATGTTATTGTGTGGGAGTCTAAGTCGCTTTAAAGGTCTCTAAGAACTTGCTTTATGAATCTGGGTGCTACTGTATTTGGTGTATATATATCCAGAATGGTTAGAACTTTTTGTTGAACTTTTTACCATTATGTAATGTCCTTGTTTCTTTTTTAAAAAAATCTTTGTCGTTTTAAAGTCTGTTTTATCTAAAACTAGGATTGCAACCCCTGCTTTTTTTTTTTTTTTTCCTTTTTTCCATTTGCTTGGTAAATTTTTCTCCAGCTCTTTATTTTGAGCCTATATGTGTTACTGCATGTGAGATGAGTCTTTTGAAGACAGCAGCCCAAGGGGTCTTGGTTCTTTATCCAGCTTGCCATTCTGTCTTCTAATCGGGTGCATTTAGCCCATTTACATTCAAGGTTAGTATTGATATGTGTGGATTTGATCCTGTCATCATGATGTTACCTGATTTTTCAAACTTGCTTATTTGGTTGCTTTATGATGTGACTGGTCTGGGTACTTCAGTGTGTTTTTGTCAGGAGCTCTTGGAAGGCATGCCTGGTGGTAAAAAATTTCCTCAGCACTTACTTGTCTGAAAAGAATCTTATTTCTCCTTTGCTCATGAAGCTTAGTTTGATCAGATATAAAATATTGGGTGGGAATTTCTTTTCTTTAAAAATGTTGAATATTGGCCTCCAATCTCTTCTGGCTTGTAGAATTTCTGCTGAGAGATTCACCATTAGTTTGATGGGGCTCCCTTTGTAGGTAACGTAACATTTCTCTCTAGTTGCCTTTAACATGTTTTTTCCATTTTGACCTTAAAGAATCTGATGACTACATGTGTTAGAGTTATCATTTTGTGAAGTATCTTACTGGGGTTCTCTGCATTTCCTGAATTTGAATGGTGGCCTCTCTAGCTTGGTTGGGGGAAATTCTTATGGATGATATATTGAAATACGTTTTGCAAGTTGGTTCCACTCTCCCCCATCACTTTCATGGACACCAATGATTCATAGAGTTTATCTCTACATAATTCCATATTTCTCAGAGGTTTTGTTCATTTTTTTCTCATTCTTTTTTCTCTGTTTGTCTGACTGTCGTATTTATTTCAGCAAACCAGTGTTGAAGCTCTGAGATTCTTTCTTCCACTTGGTCTATTCTGCTTTCAATACTTGTGACAGCACTATGAAATTCTTGTAGTGTGATTTTCAGCTCTATCAGGTTGGTTATGTTCTTTACTATGTTGGCTGTTTTGACTGTCAGTTCCTGTATTATTTAATCATGATTTTTAGCTTCCTCGGATTAAGTTTCAATGTACTTCTGTAGTTCAGTGAATTTTGTTCCTATCTACGTTCTGAATTCTAATACTGTCATTTCAGCCATCTCAGCTTAGTTTAGAACCTTTGCTGGAGAGCTGATGTGTTCATTTGGAGGAAAGGAGTCTCTGTGGCTTTTTGAGTTTTCAGAGTTCCTGCACTGATCCTTTCATTTTTGTGGGCTTATTACCTTCAATCTTTGAGGTTGCTGACCTATGGGTGAGTTTTTTTCTTTAATCCTAATTGATAACCTTGAGGGTTTGATTGTGGTATAAGGTGGATTCAGCTGACTGGCTTCATTTCTGGAAGATTTAAGGTGGCCAACACTCAACTCCCAGCTCCTGGACTGCATGCTCTAAATCTTGGTGACTTGTATTGGGTGCCAACTTTGCTCCCTTGCTCTTTGAAGTCAGGAACCCACTGTGCTGGGGGCCAGGGTAAAGGAAATATGATCCTAGTCTACTGGTCACTACACTCTGATAGATGGTATCAGCCAATCTGTTCTGAAGAGCAGGGACAGTGGGATTCATCCTCCTTCACACGTGCCAACAGCAATGGCAGTGGTAGCTGGCAGAGTGATAGCAGGTACTAAGGTACCTGCCTCCCTTCAAACCTCAGTCCTCACCAAAGCTTCATATACCCTTAGTTGACTGCCAGGTTGTTGCAAGCCCCTAATAACAGGCACAATTTCAGAAAGACCCACAAGATGTGAAATTGGCTCAAACTACTGTGGTAAGTGTATCAGAAGTATTAACAGCAGAATAAACCAAGTTGAAGATAGAATCTCAGAGCTCAAAGACTGGTTCTTTAAATGAAGTCAGACAAAAATAAGGAAAAAAGGATTTTAAAAAGTGAAAAAAATCTAGAAATACAGGATTATGTAGACAGATCAAATCCATGACACATTGGCATTCCTGAAAAGAGAGAGAGAGCAATCGTTTTGGAAAACATATATAAGAATATTGTCCATGAACATTTCTCCAACTTTCCTAGTTGAGATTTAGCTTGATATTTCACCAAATGGACTTAACAGACATCTCCATGATACTCCAAACAACAAACACAAACATGCAAATTCAAGAAATTCAGAGAACCTCTGTGAGATACTCAAATGACTAAGAAACATAGTCATTAGATCCTCCAAGGTCAACATGAAACAATATTAACGGCAGCTAGAGAGAAGTGGCAGGTCACCTACAAAGGGAACCCAACAGGCTAACAGCAAATCTTTCAGCAGAATTCTAAGCCATAAAACATCAGGGGCCTATATTCAAAATCCTTAAAGAAAATAAAGTTCAACCAAGAATTTCATACCTGGTCAAGCTAAGCTTTATATATAAGTGAATAAGAAATGACATCCTTTTCAGACAAAAAAATGCTAAGGGAATTTGTTACCACCAAGTCTGCCTTACAAAAGATCCTTAAGAAAAGTGAAACATGGAAATAAATGTTCTTTTCCAATCACCACAAAACACACTCAAGTACCTAGGCCATGCACACTACAAAGCAATATTTAATCAAATCTACTTGACAATCAGCTAACAACATAATTACAGGGTCAAATCTGCAAATGTTAATATTAATCTTGAATGTAAATGAATTAAACTCCCCACTTAAAAGGCAAAGAGGGACAAGGTGTGTAAAGCAGACGACTCAACTGTATGCTGTCTTCAAGAGACCCATCTCACATGCAAGAACACCCACAGGTTCAAAATAAATGGATGGAGAAAGACCAATCAAGCAAACAGAAGACCAAAAAGAGCAGGGGTTGCTATTTTTACTTCAGACAAAATTAACTTTAAACAAACAACAATAAAAAAAGATAAATAAGGGCATTACATAATAATAACGTGTTCAATTCAACCAGAAGATTTAACTATTCTAAATCTCTCTCTCTATATATATATGTGTGTGTGTATATACGTATGTATGTGTATATATGTGTGTATATATGTGTATACATATATATGTGCATATATACATACATGTGTGTGTATATATATACACATACATATACATATACATATATAATATATATATATATATCTAACACTGGAGCACCCATATTTATAAAATAGCTCTGAGAAACATACAAAGAGACTTAGATAACATCACAAAAGAAGTGGGACACTTCAACACCCAAGTGACTTTTGGACACATAATAAAGGCAGAATACTAACAAAGATATTTGAGACTTAACATTTCACCAAATGGACATAACAGACATCTCCATAACACTCCACATAACAAAAACAAAATATTCCTTCCTCTCACATTCACGTGGCACTTCCTCTAAAATTGACACCATGCTTGGCCAAAAACAATTCTTAACAAATTAAAAAAATATCATATCAACCACACTCTTGGACCACAGCAAAACAAGAATAGAAACCAATACCAAGTAGATCTCTCAAAAGCATACAATTAAATGGAAATGAAACAATCTATTCCTGAATGACTTTTAAGAAAGAAATTAAGGCAAAAATTAAGAAATTCTGGGAAACTAATAAAAGCAAAGAAATATTGCACCAGAATCTGAGATATAACTAAAGAGGAAAGTTTGTAGTGCAAAACACCCACATCAGAAACATCTCAAATTAATATAGAAACTTGAAAAAAAACAAGAGAAAATCAACCTCAAAATTTGCATAAGAAAATAAATAGGCCAGGCACAGTGGCTCAAGCCCGTAATCCCAGCACTTTGGGAGGCCGAGGTGGGCAGATCACCTGAGGTTGGGAGTTCTGGACCAGCCTAACCAACATGGAGAAACCCCGTCTCTACTAAAAATCCAAAATTGGCCAGGTGTGGTGGTGCATGCCTGTAATCCCAGCCACTCAGGAGGCTGGGGCAGGAGAATCACTTGAACCTGGGAGGCAGAGGTTGTGGTGAGCTGAGATGGCACCATTGCACTCCAGCCTGGGCAACAAGAGCAAAACTCCATCTCAAAAAACAAAAACAAACCAACAAAAAAGAAATAACCAAAGTCAGAGTTGAATTAAATGAAATGGAGATGAGGAAAACCTTACAAAAAATCAATGAAACAAAAATTGTTTTTTCTAAGGATAAAGAAGACTGATAGACTTCTAGTTATACTAATAAAGGAAACAAGGGAGAAAATTCAAAACCTACAATCAAAATGAACAAGGAGATATTACTACTGACCTTACAGAAATACAAAAAAAACCCTCAGAGACTATTATGAACAACTCTATGCAGAAAAACTAGAAAATCTAGAAAAATTGATAAATTCCTGCAAACATGCAACTCCCCAAAACTGAACTAAGAAGAAATTGTGACCCTGAACAGACCAATAATCAGTTCTAAAATTGCACAGTAGCCAGGCACAGTGGCTCATTCTTTAATCCCTGCACTTTGAAGACTGAGGCAGGTGGATCACTTGAGGCTAGGAGTTTGAGACCAGCCTGGCCAATATAGCAAAACCTGTCTCTACTAAAAATACAAAAATTAGCCAGGCATGGTGGCACATGCCTGTGATCCCAGCAACTTGGTAAGCTGCAGCACAAGAATCACTTGAGCCTGGGACACAAAGTTGCAGTGAGCCAAGATCGTGCCACTGCACTCCAGCCTGGGCAAAAAAGTGATACTCTGTTTCAAAAAACAATAATTGAAATAAATAAAAACGATAAAAAATTTGCACCAGCAATATAAAATCTACAAACCAGAAAAAGCCCTTGAACACACAGATCTACAGTCAAATTCTACCATATGTATATAGAAGAGCTGGGACCAATCCTACGGAAACTTTCAAAAAAATTTGAACTCATTCTATGAGGCCAGAATCATTCTGATACCAAACTGCTGCAGAGACACAATGCAAAAAGCAAACTTCAGGCCATGACTCGGAATATCTGGAACAGCTCGGAAATCTGGTTGCAGAAAGCTAGGGACAAGCCTAGCTAGTCAAGTTGCCTCCGGGGCAGATGCCAGAGGCAGATTTACTGGGCTGGGAGAATGCAAGCTGAATAGACCCCACAACCATCCACTGAGCTGAAAACCCTGGGCCATGGGTGCCTTCCCAGTTGCATATCATTGGGTATCACTGCCCTGCCAGAAACTCCTCCACTTCTTGACCCACTGCACCAGTAGACATACCCCACAACCCACTGGGACTCTCTCAAGCACAGAACTGGCAAGTCCCTGGGGAGTTGTGAATCTACTGGTGACCCAACACTCAGCTGGTACCACCCCTAAGGAAGGAGACAGTGCGTCCTACCAAATCTCCCACTGCGGCAAAGAAAACACAGGCACGGCGCCAGTTTTTGAAGGGGATGGCACCAAGTCCTGGGAATGAGATTGGAGAGGAAGTCATCTCTTGCCCCTGCCTTCTTTCCCCAGAGCACTGCTGCATAAGCACTGAAAAAGTACGCAGCAGTTAAGAGCTTATCTGCCGGCCCTTACTCTTATGCGCCATCTAGTGGACTAAATCTTAAATTATACCACCAAACACAAGTACATTCCTCCAAGAGGCAATGTCTCCGAAACCCGTCAGAGTATGTATATACAACCTTGGAACCCATACATACAGCGCCTTGGCCTTCTAAAAGCACTCAGAAATGAAGCCGATTGACTATACAGTATATTAACCAGTCAAACTCTCAAGGGGAGCAAGAATAAAAAAACAGAAAGTCCTATCCAAATGATAGCAAACTGAAAAAAAAAAAAAAAAAGGCCGCTCTCTCAGATAAGAAAAAATTCGCACAAGAACTCTCGCAATCGAAAATGTCAGAATGTTTTGTCACCTCCAGAAGATCACACTGACTCCCTAGCAATTAATCCTAGCCAGATGGAAATATCTGAAGTTAAAGACATGTAATTCAGAATGTGGGTGTCAAGAAAACTCAAAGAGATTTAAGACAAAGTTGAAACCAATCCAAGGAAGCCAGAAAAAATGATCCAAGATTTGAAAGACAACATAAGCATATTAAGAAAGTACCAAACTGAACTTCTGGAATTAAAAAATTCACTACAGGAGTATCAAACTACAGATGGAAGCTTAAACAACAGACTAGACCAAGCAGAGCAAAGAATTTCAGATCTCTAAGACAATTCCTTCAAATCAACTCAGTCAGACAAAAGTAAAGAAAAAAAATAAAAATTGAACAAGAAAATCCAGGAAATATGGGAATATGTAAAATAACAGAAACTAGTACTCACAGGCATTTCAGAGAGAAAAGAAGAAAGTGTAAGCAACTGGAAAACTTATTTGAAGATTTAATTCATAAAAATGTTCCCCATCTCACTAGAGAGGTCAACATGCAAACACAAAAAATTGAAAAACCCCTATGAGATACTATACAAGATGATCATCCCCAAGGTATATAGCTGACAAACATTTTGAGGTCAACACAAAATAAAACATTTTAAAGGCAGCCATATCAATATTAACCTTGAATATAATGATCTAAATGCCCCCCATTTAAAAGGCACAGAGGACCAAGTTTGATTTTTAAAAATCCAACCTTCTAATGTTTTCAAAAGATCCATCTCATACTTAACTACACACATAAACTGAAAGTAAAAGGATGGAGAGAAAACTATTATGCAAATGGAAAACAAAAAAGACCAGGGCTTACAATTCTTTTATCAGATAAAAGAGACTTCAACAACAGCAAAGGAGAAAGCAGGTCATTACATAATTATAAAGGTTTTAATTCAATCAGAAGCCTTAAATTTTTTTTTGACAGAGTCTCGCTTTGTCACTAGAGTGCAGTGGTGCAATCTCTACACACCGCAACCTCTGCCTCCTGGGTTCAAACGATTCTTGTGCCTCAGCCTCCCAAGTAGTTGGGATTATAGGTGTGCACCACCACACCCAGCTAACTTTTTTTATATTTTTAGTAGACACTGGGTTTTGCCATGTTGGCCTGGCTGGTCTCAAAATCCTGGCCTCAAGTGATCTGCCTGTCTCAGCTCTCAATGTGCTGGCATTACAGTTGTGAGCCACTGTGCCTGGCCTTCTGCTTTCTTCTCTTGCTCAAGATTGCCCTATTCGGGGTCTTTTGAGATTCCATATGAAGGCTAGGATTGTTTTCTGTATTTGTGAAAAATTCCATTGGAATTTTGATAAAGATTAGATTCAATCTATAGATCACCTTGGGTAGCACAGACATCTTAACAATAATAAATCTTCTAATCTGTAAACACAAGTTACACAACATTTATATTTTCTCAAGTTTTAAATCTATGTTTTGTAGTTTTCAATGTACAGATCTTTCACCTCCTTGGGTAAATTTATTTATAGGTATTCTTTCTGATGCTATTGTCTTCAGATTGTTTTCTTTATTTTGGATTATTATTTGTATATAGAAAAATAAATTGTTTGTGTTAATTATGTTTATGTTAATATTTTGTACAACCATGCTGTAAGTTTACTGAACTTATTTATTAGTCCTAATAATTTCGGATGGAGTTGTAGCATTTTGTGCATTCATTATTATGACATCTACAAACGGAGACAATTTTACTTCTTCCTTTCCAGTTTGTATGCCTGTCTATTCTTTTTATTGCCTTATTGCTCTGGCTAGGACTAAATTGAATAGGACTGTTGGGAGTGTGCATTCTTGTCTAGTCCCAGCTCTTCAGGAAAATGCTTTCACCTTATCCTCATTCAGTATAATGTTGGCTATGGGTAATGTTATATATGTCTTTTATTATTTTGAGATATATTTCTTCTATGCTATCTTATTAAGAGTTTTTATCATTAAGGGGTGTTAGATTTTATCAAATAAATTCTGCCTCTATTGGGATGATCATATGATTTTTGTTTTTAATTCTGTTTATGCAGTGAATTACATTTATTGATTTGCATATGTTAAGCCATCCTTGAATACCTGAGATAAAAGCCACTTGATTATATTATCTTTTTGATGTGCTGTTGAATTTGGTTTGCTAATTTTGTTGAGGAGTTTTGCATCGTTGTTCATCAAGGACGTTGGTCTGTAGTTTTTTATTATTATGTTCTTGCCTGATGTTGATATCACAATACTGGTTGCATAGAATGAGTTAAGGAAGAATCTTTCTTGCTCAATTTCCTGAAATACTTTTAGTAATACGTACCAGCTCTACTTTGTATGTCTAGTAAAATTTGGCTGTGAATCTGTCTGGTCTTGTCTTTTTGCTGTTGTTTTTGTTGGGAAATGTATAATTTCTGGTTAAATCGCATGACTTGTTATTGGTCTGTTCAGGATTTCTATTTCTTCCTGGTTTATTCTCGTGAGGTTGTATGCTTCCAGAATTTATTCACTTCCTCTAGGTTTTCCAGTTTGTGTGCTTAGAGATGCTCACAGAAGTCTCTGGTAATCTTGTGTATTTCTGTGACATCAGGTGTAATGCCACCTTTATCATTTCTGATTGTGTTGATTTGAATTTTCTCTTTCTTTAGTGTAGCTAGCAATCAATTTTATCTTTTCCATAAACTTGTCATTTTGTTTATTCTTTTATCTTTTTTTGTTCTCAATCCCATTGGTTTTGGTCTGATCTTTGTTCTTTCTTTTCATCTGCTAGGTTTGAGCTTAGTTTGTTTTTGTTTTTCTAATTCCTTGCAGTGCAATGTTAGGTTATTAATTTGAGATATTTTCTACTCTTTTATGTAGGTATTTGACACTATACACTTTTCACTTAGCACTGCTTTTGCTGTATCCCAGAGGTTTTGGCATGCTGTGTCTCTATTTTGTTTGTTTGAAAATTGTTTTAAAATTTTCTGCCTTGATTTTGTCAGGTAGCTAAAGGTCATTTAGGAGCAAGATGTTCAGTTTCTATGTATTTGCATATTTTTGAGAGTTCCTCTTGGTATTGATTTCTAATTTTATTCCACTATGATCCAAGGAGACACTTAATTTGTTTTTGGTGTTTTTAATTTATTAAGATTTGCTTTATGTCCAAATATATGTTTTATTTTGGAGAATATTTCATGTGCAGATGAGAATAATGTATATCCTACCATTGTGTAAAATGTTCTGAAAATGCCAGTTGGGTCGATTTGGTCTGAAGTCTAATTTAACTGCAATGTTTCTGTGCTGACTTTCTGCCTCAGCATTGTCAACAGTGTTAATACCCCATTATTATTGCTGTTTATCTGTTCTCTGAGTTCTATCAGTATTTGTTTTATGAATATGGGTGCCCCAGGATTGGGTGCATATATATTTAGCTAGTTATGTCTTCTTGTTGAATTGAGCCCTTTGTTATTATGTAATAACCTTCTTTCTTTTTTTAATGCTGTTGATTTAGTCTGTTTTATTTCGTATAAGTATGCCTATTTCAGCTCATTTTGGTTTTCCATTTGTGTGGTATATCTTTTCCCACTGGTTTTCTTTGAGGCTTGGCTTTTTACCATTAAAGTATGTCTCTCGTAGGCAGCAAATTTTTGGATCTTACTTTTCCTATTTAATTTGCCAGTCTGTACCTTGTAAGTGGAATATTTAGGCCAATTACATTCAGGGATAATATTGAAATGCAATGTTTTTATTGCTGTCATAATGTTGTCACCTGGTTGTTTTGTAGCAACAATTGTATAACTGCTTTATAGATTATGTGATCTTTTTACTTATGTGTGCTTTTATGATGGCAAATTTTGCCCTTTCATTTCCATCTTTAGAAGTCTCCTGAGCATTTCTTGTAAGTCCAGTCAAGACGTGACAAATTCCCTTAGCCTTTGTTTGTCTGAGAAATACTTTATTTCTTCTTCATTTATGAAGCTTAATTTAGCCAAAGCCAAAGGTTTTGGCTGGCAGTTCTTTGCTTTAAGAAGACAGAAAATAGAAGCCTGATCTCTTCTGAGTGGTACAGTTTTTTGGCAAGAAGTCCACTGTGGTTCTGATGGGACTATCTTTATAGGTGCTTTGATACTTCTCTCTAGCTGATTTCAGCATTTGTTACTTTATGTTAACTTTGGTTTGTCTGATGAATATATGCCCTGGTGAGATCCATCTTGCAGAAAATCTTTCAGGTGTTATTTGCACTTCTTATATCTGAAAGTCTAATTCTCTATCTAGATCAGAAAAGTTTCTTGAGTTAACTAATTAGATACATTTCCCATGCTTTTTACTGTTTCTTCTTCTCACTCAGAAATGCCTATAGTTTATAGGTTTGATTACTTTACATAATCCCATATTTCTTGAGGGCTTTTTAAATTTTTTATGTTTTTTCCCTAATTTTCTTATGATTGGGTTAATTCAAAGGACTGAGCTTTAAGGTCTGAAACTTTTCCTTCTGCTTGTCTGGTTTATTGTTAAAACCTTCAATTACATTTTATAATTCCTTCAATGAGTTTTTATTTCCATAAGTTCTGTTTGTTTTTTAAATATCTCTTTAGTAAATTTTGTACTAATATCCTGAATTGTTATTCTGATTTCTTTATGTTGGTTTTCAACTTTCTCTTGGATCTCACTGAGCTTCCTTACAATTAGTATTTTGAATTTTCTTTTAATGTGTCACTTTAGTTTTATTTCTGTTACAATCCATTGCTTCAGAACTGGTGTGATCCTTTGTGGGTGTCAAAACACTGTCTTTCTGTACTGTTGAAGTTTTCACATTATTTCTCATTTACAGAAGCTGTCACTTCGTTATTTTTTATTTGCTTTCATTTGAATAACATTTTCAATTTTCAATTCTTTTCTCTTTTGGGGGTGTGATTACGTGTTGTGTGTAATCATTTGGCTTCAATTCTGGGTGCTTTCAGGAGGCTAAGGACCTAGATGAGTTTCTTGGTTATAGACAGTTTTTGTGCAGTGGCTTTCTCAAATGCTGATTGTTGTAGCAATATAACAGGTATATAATCTGACTCACTATCTTTTGCAGGGCTGGGAGTGCAGAGGCCTCAGGAAGATTATCTCATTCCCTAGTATTATGCCCTTCTGCCAACAGGTTTTGTATATGGTTATGCAGTTCAGTTTACTGTTTAGTAGTTGACACTTACTAGCAGATGCTGGCTTGTTGTTTGACAATTTGATGAACAGCAAAAGCTCCTTCCTTGAAGGGGGTGGTGGGAAAGCTCACTGTGGGATGCACACAGGTCTCTGCCAGGTGGTAGAGGTGTGGAGGGTGTTGCACTAGCTCCTCATCCTAGGGATGTAACTCACATCCTTATCTACTCCTGTTCAAGGGCTCACAACCTTCAGTTCAGATAGAGAATGTCCTTTATCTCCAGGCTGCAATGCAACTACGTTTCATAGAAAACATTCATCCTGTGGCTACAGCTGAAATGACCTCTGGAAAAAACCTCTTCCCACAGCTTGAAATAGACAGCTGTAGCTGGTCCATACTCTGTAGCTGGTTCATTCTATGGTGCAGAAATGCTGCTGCTTTGTATAGGGAGGAAGAGATAAGTCACACCCTTTGAGCAAGTCCAGGTTGGTGGGGACACTTTCAACTGGGGAGCAGCTGCCCAAAAGTGTACTGAAAGCCTGTTTCCAAGTGCACCCACACAAAACCCCAGCAGAAAACGTCATGACTGTGTCTGCAGCAGTGATGGAGAGAGCCGAAGATGCCTTTTCCATTTCAGTTCCCAGCCACTGGTGCCACCTGTCCACTGGGACAGGACAATACTCATTTTCAAAGATCAGCATTGCACCTGTGTCTCTGCTGGGAGAAATACAGCCATTTTCTGGTTATAAGTGGGGAGAGGGGCTCTCCATCAGGGAAGAATGTGCATTCTAGTTTCCTTTGTCCCAAAATGTGCTTTGGTGGACTAATCCCCCTTCCCTAGTGAAGGCCTGTATCAAAGGCTAGGTCTCTAAGGATCTTGCGGCTCCCCAAGGTCCTGCTGGTCCCCTGCAGTTGCCATAGGCAGAGAAGGTTCTGGGAAACATTTGTGTGGGATCTAGTGATGCAGAGAGACACGAGGGTTAAAATTGTCTGGATAGAATAGAGGTCCCAAACAGATGTACAGTCTGTATGGCGCTCACCACCTCAGCTCGGGTTTCAGGGTGAGAGCAAGCAAACCTATGTGAACTCACCACCCAGTGCTCTGCCCTCCAGAAGTTCCCCAATCATTGCCAACAGTGGTACCTGGGTTTGCAAGGGCAGAGGAGTTCTCAGACAAATTGGTGGTAAGCAGTCAGGTACAAGGGTGAGGAAAAAAAGACACACTCCCATCTACACTTTCCATGGGATTCAAGTTCCTCATGTGGCAGACATCTATGCCCGTTTTTTTCCTGTACCCCCAACTTCTTCCTGTGGGTTCTCCAAAAGGTTCTGACACTTTTCTCTCAGCATTTCACTTGAGCCATGATTATTCACCTGTAACATTAAATCTTCTTTCAAAGAAGAACTGGTATCTGATGTCTCTAGTCAGCCATCTTGAAAAAAATCACCACATGATTTTCATTCTTTATTCCGTTAATGTGATTTATCACAATTATTTTTATGTAGTTTCTTTAGCTTTACTGAGGTGAAGAAATATGAAAAATAAAATTGCGTGTATTTAAAAGTACAACACAATGATTTGAAATAAGTATATATTATGAACTGATTGCTGCAGTCAAGTTAATTATCATATTCACTACCTCAGGGACTTAAATTTTTCTTTCATTTTGATGAGAATGCTTAAGGTCTATTCTTAGAAAATTTCAAAATATATAATTTAGTATTATTAACTGTAGTCACCATGCTTTACTTTATATCCTCAGAACTTATTTATCTTAGAATGGAAAGTTTGTATACTGTGGCCTACATCTCCCAATTTGACCCACTCCTAGATCTTGTCAAACACCATTCTATTTCTAACAACTCAATGCTATTGTTTTATATTCTACATTCACTTTTTTTGCTTTGAAATGATTATGTAAATTACAGCACAGAGAAAAGAGACAGAAAAAAGGCTAACGGGTCTTATACTACTTAATCTTGGGATTGGGGTAAAAACTATGACCTGTGGGTCAAATGCAGTCCTTTACCTGCTTATGTAAATAAAGCTTTACTGGAACACAGCTATACTCATTCATTTACATAATATCTCTATCTGTTTTCACACTTCAACAGCAGAAGTAAGAAGAAAGACGGTATGGCTCATATAACCTAAAATATTTACTATCTGCCCTTTGCAGAAAAGCTCTCTGACTGGTTGTAAACTAAAAAGAGAATCTTCATCATAATCTGAATGAGCTGAAGTAACAAAATCATCTTCACCAATGTTCTTGAGCCAGAATAAGTGGATTAATATATTTCCATATCATATGTGGTTTGTATTAGCCAATATTGTGTTCTTATAAAAGAATACTTCAGACTGGGTAATTTATTTTACTTTATTTTTATTTATTTGTTGTTTTTCAAAGACAGGGTCTCACTCTATCACCACTGGAATGCAGTGGCACGATCTTAGCTCACTGCAGCTGCCACCTTCCAGGTTCAAGTGATTCTCCCACCTCAGTCTCCCATTTGCTAGAACTACAGGAGCATGCCACCGTGTCTGGCTATTTTTGTATTTTTAGTAGAGGCGGGGTTTCACAATATTGGCCAGGCTCAAACTCCTGACCTCAAGTGATCTGCCTGCCTAGGCCTCCCAAAGTGCTGGGATTACAGGCATGAGCCACCAGGCCCGACCCCTATTTTTAAAAATAGGTTAATTTGCCTCACAGTTCTGCATAGTGCCACTATCTGCTTTAGTCCAGGACCTCAGGAAGCTTCCACTCATGGCAGATGGCAAAAGGGAACAGGTTTGTCACACAGTGAGAGAGGGAGCCAGAGAGATGCCATGCTCCTTTAAGCCACCAGCTGTCATGTGAACTAACAGAACAAGGGCTTGCTCATTACCATGGGGAAGGCACCAAGCCATTCATGAGGGATCCACACCATCACTCAAACACCTTCCTCCAGGCCCCACATCTGACACTAGGGATCACATTTCAACATGAGATTTGGAGGAGAGAAATATCCCAACCATATCAGGTTACTCAAATATTCTGCTTACAATTTGTGCAGCCCAAACTAGTTACAAACTGTGTTTGTTAACTAAAAAATAGTATTCAAATTTTTTGTGTTTAACTTAAAAATTATACAGATAGATAGATATAGAGAAAGAGGGAGAGGAAAGAAAGAAAGAGGGAGAGAGACAGAAATAGAGAGAGAGAGAGAGATAGGAGCTATCCAATTTGAGTGTGAGGAAATCTAAAAAAATAAATAAATAAATAAGAACTCAAAATCCTATTACTAGAAACAGCTTTTTGAAACCTATAAATATTTTATTATTATTTTTTCTTTATATTTAACAGTATGGGACTGTTTAGTAGAACCCATACCAAAGACAATTTACAACTCCAAGTTTTACCCACGAATGATGTGACAAAAGCTTTTTGAATTCAAACTAACCAGCACTTCTATAAAACATTGATTTTAATAATTGAAGTGATATAGCAAACTAAAAGTGCTTTTATTTCTAAAGTAAATATTTTAGTCAAAGTTGCATCAAAATCAATTGTTTCTTTGACATTTTCAATACTTTAATTTTAGCTACAATTATAGTTGGTGATATAGTACACATTATTTAAAATGTATTATAAACCTTTTTAATTTATATAAAATATAAAATTTAAAATGTTGTAACACAATTCATATTGAAAAACATGTAAAATTGTATAAACTGCTCTCATACAGAAAGTGCCACTAGAATCACATAAAACGTTCAAATGTTTCAAGGTGCCAGGCACAGTGCTTGGCACATATTACATACTTCATAAATGTTTGTTCACTCATTCCCTCATTTACTCACGTACTCAAAGAAATATGGGCTTAAGGAGAAACTGCATTATAATGAGAACTGAAAGCACAATCTTTTATCAACAAACTTGGAGTTTTGACAAAGACTTTGACGGACAGTGGAGCAGATGAGAGGATGATAATCAAGATTTCAAACTCCTTGGTTAAAATCTACTAAGTAAAGCCCTGGGTTCACAAGATGACATAATAGAGAATCCGAGTCAATACTCCACAAAAAGAATGCATTCTTTCAATACCCAGGTTGGACTTTTATACATAATCATCTGCTTGAAGCTGGTTATAAGTTGTGTTAGAAGTAAAACACACAGTCCACCGGAAGGTAAGAACCACCTGATGGGGACTTGTTTTCTGCACTGAGACTTCTTTTCAGGTAGGGCTTCATTCTCTTGGTTTTGACAACTTAATACAAGTTGAATTAAAAAAAAAAAAACTGGCTTAAACAAAAGAGTTTTATTCTAAAATAAAGATAAATACATGTAGAAGGTAGAGGGGTGTCTAACACTCCTATTTTTTTTTCCTGTTATGCACGAACCAATCCATCTATTCTGCACATTTGTGCCAAAGTCACAAGGTGAGGTGTCAGCTCTTTGAGGGGCATTTCTGGGCTATTTGCAGAAGGGCTGATAAATGCAGTATTTTACCAGAGAAATAAGGTCTACAAAATGCAAAAAGCTATAAAAAAGAGAAGAAAGTATGAGTACTAAGCAGAATATAAGATAAAAATTGATCTTGGAGGAAATTTACTCATTTTCTGTTTGCCCCAAGAATACTGTGCTGGCAGGAAGGTGTACTTTTTTTTTTTCCTAAGTGGGAAATGGGTTAAAAATCTGTAACAAAAATAAAACATAACGCTGGCAAGTTATTTGCAGCTGGCCTGAATTGTCTTTGGTACTGAGAGAAGAAAAAAGAAAAAAAAAATGGAGGGCCGGGCACGGTGGCTTACGCCTGGAATCTCAGCACTCTGGGAGGCCGAGGTGGCTGACCACAAGGTCAAGAGTTCAAGACCAGCCTGACGACCATGGTGTACTAAAAATACAAAAATTAGCCATGCATGGTAGAACACGCCTATAATCCCAGCTACTCAGGAGGCTGAGGCAGAAGAATTGCTTGAACCCGGGAGGCGGAGGTTGCAGTGAGCTGAGATTGCGCCACTGCACTCCAGCCTGGGCGGCAGAGCAAAACTCTGTCTCAATTAAAAAAAAAAAAAAAAAGGAAGTACTGTTGTAGGTCCAGTCTTGTCATTCCACAGAAGGTATGGAGAGGTGTAATGACCCTTTCAAATTCTTTGCTTGTGAACTGACTCTGCTTGAATACTTCTCTGTCTTCTCTTAACTCCAGTCACCTGACTAATACAATGAGAGCCCTTAGAGATACAGGTTGTGTCTCCTCATCCCTTGAGAATTTCCTGGAAGACCAAGAAGGCCTCTTTACTCTGCATTCTTCCAAACAAAATAAGAGTTTGGAGACTCCACTGCTATCTGCACAGCTTCTCTGGGTCTTTCACAATTAAATTTTCTTGCCTTTTTTTTTTCAGTGATTTGTTAAGTGGGCTTGTGCTATTTTTAGCAAGAAGGCTTTTTCGAGAACCAAGTACTTTCCCTTTTCTCTTCTAAAGTTATAGTAATCTACCTTTATCATTTAAAATTTTAAGGTTCAAGTAGTAAAAAATATTACAATCTCAAAGTATGTCCTAAAATTTAACTCTCTTAAAAACTCTATTGTAACTGGCTCTACATCCTTATTTTCTATGTTTATTGAAAACTTTTGTACTGGCTGTCATTTATGGATTATTGGCTGGGCTGTGAGAACTATTTAATAATTTGTGGTATAAGATGATCAACCTTGGAAAACATTTAATTATATTCATTCATTAAATCTTTTCCCAACTTAAATCTAAAAGCTAAGTTTAAAAGAAATATTATCAAATAAGGAAATAAACCTTCAGAATTCCAAGGTGGATTTCTTGTATGAACTTTGTTTCATAAAATCTTAAAATTCAGAGTAAATATCATATTAGTTATACTGTTTGCAATTTTATTAATGTCAATGGAAGATGTCTAAATTAAATTAAAACAATAAAAACGACCCTTCAGTTTGTGACAGAAAATTTGTAAGCATTAGATATCTTACACCATAGTTACTGATAAATTTTTTTGCCAAAATATAAAGAATTAGTAATTTATTTAAAAAGAAATAACAATGCAAAACCTACTGATGGTAAGAGAAAATCTCTGAGATACTTACTTCAATGCTTTTATCACTGAAAACTATTTTGAAGCTATTCTAATTATTCTAATTTCTATACACATCAATAGAAAAAATTTTAAAAACATAAAATATTTGTGAATGGCCCACTCACCTGGTAAGATAATAAAGGGTATCATCCCAGATAGAATATTTAAGAAAGTTGCACTGTGTTTTGTTTTTGCTTTAATGAGTTGTAAAAGTAATTTAGCTTATCAAGGCAAATTCAGGGCTACATAATAGTACAGTGAATTTTGCCAAGTCACACAAATAAAGTTGTGAGTTGGATGACTCTCCTAATGTTATTATGAGACTAAAGTAGATAAAACTTAATTGGTAGATTTATTAGTTCAGAAAATAATCTACCAGCAAAACCAAAATTTCTTTTAGAACAGGTTTCAAGGCAACCAATTGTGGCATTTTCCGCACTTTTTGTCATGCCACCACCACTGACAGAACCACATGAACAAAGTCTCAAACGCAGGCTTATAAGTAGTAGTTATGATAAATAGCAGCTTTAATGATTTCATATGAAGACAAAGACTTGAAGAGTATTTTTTGTGAGATCATGCCCCTGGAGAAAACTAAATTTAACCATGAAATTTAAATAAAATAGATTTTATTTAAACCTATTAAATAGGATTTGAATTGACTGCCAGTCTGTTCATCCAATAGGGAACTTGAATATTCAGACATGGATTGCACTTCTGTTTGTTTTTTGAGTCTTCTTGTCACTGATGCAGTTATACTATCTTTTTTCTTTACCTTAGTTCATTACATTACTAAAATGGAGAAAAATGAAACAATGTGGAATATCTGACAGTTGTTCCACTGTAGGAATACATAATTGGTTCCGAAGATCATCCTTAACTCCTGCAAGGTGCTCTATATTCTTGGGTTTCTCTTAGGAAGTCTTGTCTCCAGACTCCAGAACTCTACAAACCATATGTGTGTGTGTGTGTGTGTGTGTATAAATATATATAACTCTCTCTCCATATAAAACTCTCTCTATATAACTCTCTCTATATATATAGTGTTACATATAGCTATATATGTACATATAATATATATATTTTATATATATATAAAATATATATTGTTTGTAGAGTACTAGGTGATGCAAAAGTAATTGCAATCTTTGCTATAACACACATCATTCTTATATGAACACTATCATGGTGACTTAGAAGTCCAGGTTTTCAGACTAATTTCTATAGTGGTCCATGTAAACAAAACAGGTGAGACTGGTCCTGGTCCTTGAAACTGCTTTTATCCAACAGCAGAATTCCCTGAAATGTGGTGCTGGCTAAATGTAACACAGGGAGAGGGTGAGCCTCTATATTAAACACCTAGTAGTCTAAAGGTAAAAGGTCACCACTGGAGAACAGCACATACAAATATTTTAGTGTTTCGGCAAGAAAGACACCTCACTGTACATTATCATGTGTAGGAGTAGAAAAATGTACATCTTTGACTCCAGAAAATCCACCACTGACTCAGCAATACTTTTCAACAGCCAGTGCTGTTCTCAGCCCCACTGCCTGTATTTTGGATTGTAAGAGAATCACCATAGGTACCAATAGGTTTCAATTACTTCTTGACAGAGGATATAATACTTTTCAGCCTGACAGCCACAACCTCCAAAGCACCATCAAACTTGGATGACTCAGGACCTAGCTTTAATGCCATCTGTCATATGACTCATGACATGTACACGCAATTTCTACCCCAGCTCTAAGTAATGACAGATGTTATCCATTCTGGAACCATCTTCTTCTAGTGCAAACATTACCCCAGCAAAGCAGGCCACATGCCCATCTTGTTTTCCAAGTGCCCACTGATCCATTCTTTACTAAAGATAAGACATCCATGGGAGTTCCTGTTTTTTCACAGCCTCAATAACATCATCACGCATCTTTCTCCATTCATAGTCTGTTTTATCTGACATCAACCACGCTCTCAGTAAGTATTCATAAAAACTGTCTCCAAGATCACCAAGTGATGTGTGATACCGACCCCAGCGCCCTGTTCTTGGGTTCAAACAATTTGGATAAAGACCATTTGGACAATCCATTTTCTGAAGCAGTTTCTGCATATACATGACCTTGTTGTAGTAAACCAGGTCTGCTGTCAAGTAGCTGAGGTGGACGAACTCCATATGCACTGTACCAGATTCAGCCAGAATGCTGCTACATGCAGGCCCCTAGCCTCAGTTGCACCCTACTCCACTCTGTAAATGTACCATTGTCCAGGGAATCCCAGTGGATGTGTGAAAGGCAGAAAGAAGTTTCTTAGCCAGTTGCACAGCTTTAATCTTGAATATCTCCTTTCCTGAAAGGTGATACGCTGCAAGTAGGCCTTCACTAAACTGAATGCTGACTTCAAACACAAACACCTCTGAATTCACACTGACCTCAAGGTTGTCTTAAACAATCTTTGCACATCTAGGAATTCAGCATGGAGCCCCATGATATAAGGGGTATCCAAAGCATCTACAATGGTAGCACCCATTTGTGAACTTTGAAATGTTAGTGGTACATCCTTTCCTTTTAATAGGTCTGAGTTCATTATGTCCCCCCCTGTATGTCCTATAATTATCCTAGACATGTTTCATGCTTTAATTTTTTTTTTTTTTTTTTCCCTTTTCTTATGTTGTCTTCGGGGTCTCCACCTTTCATGCCTAAAAAGTTTGGAATACGAACTGGCGGCAGCGGCTTGTTCTCTGTCTTCATTTCTTGGACCTTATTTTTCTCTGTCTGAATTTCTGCTTGGATTTCCTTGCTTGATTTTCTTTTCTTTTCTTTTTTTGAGATGTGGTCTCACTCTGTCACCCAGGCTGAGTGTTGCACTGTCATCAGGACTCACTGCAGCCTCCACCTCCCAGGCTCAAGCAGTCCTCCCACCTTAGACTCCAGAATAGCTGGAATTACAAGAGGGCACTACCACACCTGGCTAGTTGTTGACTTTTTGTGGAGATATGGTCTCATCATGTTGCCCAGGCTGGTCTCAAACTCCTAGATGAAAGCCATCCTCCAGACTTGGCCTCCCAAAGTGTTGGGATTACAGGTGTGAGCCACAGCCCAGGCTGTCTGACTTTCTCAACTTTTCTTTTGTCTCTTCCAGGGCCTTCTCATGATCAGCTCGAATTTTATGTCTCAGAGGTTCTTCTTCCCTGTGTGTATGTTAATCGAGTGCATAGATCAGGAAGACTTCAGGGTTTTTAGCCCCTTTGCCAGCTACTACATGAGGAATTAACACATCGTCTGAACCCAGATCAAAGCGTTTGTGTTTTGAGAAGCCTAGAATTAAAAGAATGCCCCAAACACCGGATGATGAAGGCACTAAAAATAAGAGTCTTCGCAGAAAGTCTCAAGGTAGCGCTGTGATGTCAGGAGGACAGCCCCAGGTTCAGAGGTGGGATCCTACGTCTGGAGAGGGCAGCAGGGCTGGGGTAGTCATCGTTTATGCTCTTGAAGACAATACTCCATAAAGTTCTCATCTTATAGTAAATGCACGATACACTTAACTGTCTTCAAAATATTGGCAAAAATGGAAAAATTCAATTTTGCTCCACTTAAAGGACTGCCGCGCTTCTTCACAGGCACCGCTTTGACGCTCCTCCAATTCCGTTCAGAAACGTGAGTGACCCCCCGCCTCAAACGATCACAAACTTATGTCCTACGAGATCTCGTTTGCCCTTTGACTTCCAGGGCCCTATCGGGTTATCAGAAGACTCTTCATTCCTAGGGGCAGATCAGAGAAGTCACACTGGAAAGGAGCTACCCCTTGGGGAGGTGCTCAAGGGTGGTCTTCTGCCCCAAAAGGGAGTCTGGCTAAATCGGAGGAATTGCAGAAGGTTCACCATCTCCTCCGGTACTTCTATTCCAGAGTCTTTTAACCTTAGTGGTGGAAAACGTAAGAGTCTCCACCGAAGCCTGAAAACCGGGAGGAAGGTTTCCCGCTTCCGGGAGGCCAAGACAGAGGCGCTGAGGGAAGGAGCAGGAAGGGACCGGCCGCCCGCGCTTCCCGACGCTGCCAGGCAGTCTCCCGGGCCAGACAGAGCTCCGAGGCTGCCTCCGGGCAGTCACATCCAACGTACCTGAGCCCGGCCAGCCGCTGTCGCTGTCGCCGCTTCACGGGCCTGTCCGGACGGATCTTCCTCCTCCTCCGCGGCCCCGAGAAGCTCGGCGTCCAGGCAGGGAAGGCGCGGCGGCTCCTGCGGTCGGTCAGTTCACCAGGTGCCTGCTCCCGAGCGAGTTGCCACCGACCCCGCCGCGCCCGGCCGAGCCCCGCGTTCCGCAGCGTGCAAAGGAGCGGAGCAGCGACCTGTACTCCGAGAGCCGGGGGCCCGCGCCTGCCCATTCCTCGCGCAGCCGTGGGGCAGCGAGTGGCCCCGGGCGCGCGCCAGCAGCCGCTTCTCGTGCGGGCAGAGGCCGGCTCCTTGTCCTTGGCCAGCCGCCGTGGGGGCCTCCTCCGCGCCGCCTAGCGTGGTGCCCGGTTCGGCCTGGCTGCTGCTGCTGAGAGTCGGCGCCCACGAGCAGAGCTACGGCCCGGCCTCTGCCTCCCCGGTGGGCGCGGAACAGCTGCGGGGCCACACGAGCCCGGGGCACGCAAGGAGGAGATGGAGGGCGGGGCTGATGAGGCACCCCCCGAAGCCGCCGCTACACGCTAGTGGGCGGTGCCAGCGGTTGAGCGTGGGGCGCGCTCCCTGGAGTCCACAGTTAAGTGACACCATCCTGGGTTTGCCTTTCTCTGTCGGGATCATTTCTCTTAGCATGAAGTCCTCCAGGTCAGACGAAAGGTCACAGACGGCGGTTTCTGCCTTCCTCTGGCTGAGTATATTTCATTAAATATATATCCTGCGTTTTCTGTATCCAGTCATCCCTCTGTGGACTGATAGGTTGTTTCTGTGTCTTGGCTGGTTTAAATAACGCCATAATAAACATAAAGTGCAGATTATCTCTTTAAAATATCGATTTCCTTTCCTTTAGATACATACCCAGAAGTGAGTTGTATTTTTAACTTTTTAAGGAACATCTATATGTTAGTTCATATGTCTGCACCAATTTACATTCACACCAACAGTGTACAAGGACTTCCCTTTCTCTACACGCACTGCAACAGTTGTTCTCTCTTGTGAGGTGTTGGTGACTATTTTTAGTAATAGTCATTGTAGCAGAAGTGAGGTGGTATCTCATTGTGGTTTTGATTTGAATTTCCCTGATAGTGATGTCAAGCACCTTTGTGTATTTATACCTGTTAGTAACTTTTTTATTTTTTTGAAAAAAATGCCTATTCGGAAGATATACCTGTTTTTATTTGGGTGGTTCTTTTTTTTTCTTTCTTTCCTTTTTTTTTTTTTTTCTTTTGCTATTAGATTGAGTACCATATATATTTTGAATACTAACCTCTCATTAGATTATGGTTTGCAAATATTTCTCCTATTCTGTGGGTTACCTTTTCATCTTGTTGATTGCGTCCTTTGCTGTGCAGAAGCTTTTTAGTTTGATGTAATACCATTTGTCTATTTTTTATTTTTTGCCCGTGTTTTGTGGTATATCCAAAAAATCTTTGCTAAGACAAATGTCAAGGAGCCTTTCCCTGTTTTCTTCTAGGAGTTTTGTAGTTTCAGATCCTACACTTAAGCCTTTAATCCATTTCAAATTGATTTTTGTGTGTGGTGTAAAATAAAGAGTCTAATTTCTTTTCCTTTCTCCTACCTTCCTTTTTTTCCTTTTACTTCTTCTTCTATTTTTTTTTTTCTGGCATGTGAATATCCAGTTTTTCAAACATCATTTACTGAAGAGACTATCCTTTTTCCATTGTGTCTCCTAGGCAACTTTGTCTAAAATAAATTGACCTTAAATGTGTGGGTTTATTTATGGGCTCTTTATTCTGTTCGATTAATTGCTATGTCTTTTCTTAGTATCATGCTGATTTGATAAATATATCTTAATAATATAATCTAAAAACAGGAAGAGTGATGCTTCCAACTTTGTTCTCTCTCAAGAGTGCTTTGGCTGTTTAGAGCTTTTTGTGGTTCCACACAAATTTTAGAATTATTTTTATTTATTCAGAAAAAGGTGATTGGAATTTTGATAGGAATTGTATTGAATTTGTAGTTTGCTGTAGGTGGTATGGTAATTTTAACAATATTGATCATGAATGTGATATATATTTTCTATTATTTTTGTCTTCAATTTCTTTCATCAATATTTTATAGTGTTGAGTGTCTAGATCCTTCAAACCCTTGGTTAAATATCTTCCTAAGTGTTTTTTTAAAAATACTATTTAAATTGGATAGTTTTCTTGACTTCTTTTCAGGTGGGTCATTATGATGTAAAGAAGTGCAACTGATTTTTGTGTTGATTTTGTATGTAAAACTACTGAATTTATTCCTTAGTTCTAACATTTTTTGTGGAATTTGTAGGGTTTTCTATGTATAGGATCTTGCTATTTTCAGGGATAATTTTACTGCTTGTCCTCTCATGTGGATGTCTTTTGTTTCTTTCTTTTTCTGTTTTTTCCTTGCCTAATTGCTCTTGCTGGTAGTTCCAGTGCTGTGTTGAAAAGAAGTGGTGACAGTGGGCATTCTTGTCTTGTTCCTGATTTTGGAGGAAAAGCTTTCAGTTTTCCCTGATTATTATGTTAACTGTGAGTTTCCATAGATGGCCTGTACTATATTGAGGAAATTTTCTTCTATTTCTAATTTGCCAGGAGTGTTAGAGTTTTTTCAAATTTTGTTTTTGTATCTACTGAGATAACCATGTAGTTTTTATCTTTCTGTTAATGTGCTGTATCCTTTGATTGATTTGTCTATGCTGAAATTTTTGCTATAGGGAATGGAAAGCTATCACAAGATTTTTATAAAGGATATTTTGGATAAGTCCCCTCAGACCACTGCTAGGGAATGGGTTCTCGAAAAATAAATATGGAGAAAAAGTTTTGCATGTTGCTGTAGGGATGATGTTGGCTTGTAGGAGAGCCTATGGGGTCGGAGAAAAGGGATGGATTTAAAATTATTGGAATGGTAACCTAGCCTCAAGGAGAGGAGAATTCTCCATGTTCCTTTCTTTTCTCATGTCTTTGATTTTTGCCCCCTTGAAAGTTAACATGATTGGTTAGATTTCAGGACAGAATAAAGGAATTATTTCTAGAGATTAATATTTTAAAGTATTACAATTACACCTGAGTCTGGTTTTCCCCTCTCCTCCTCCTCTCTCTCTTCCTTTTTTCCTTTTCTTTTTGTTTCATCGTTTTTCTTCCTTTCCTCTATGCATTAACGCCACCAAAGAGTCTTGGAGAGTTAGTCTTGTTCTCACCCTCATACTCCGTGTCTTTTCCTATGTCGTTTTCCCTATGGCACTGTTGGAGGTGCAAACATGAGGTTGATTATATTCAAGAATCATGCTTGCGGAAGGGAGGAGAAACAGGATAAAGGGGCTTTGACTCAGTACTCCTTCAGTCTACTATCATAAGAAAAAGGAGATTTCCAAAGAATTCAGACCAGATCTCTAGTTTATTCAAACCTGAATCAAAGCCTCATCTAATAATAAAGTTACTTTCTCTCTTTCTCTTTTTTACCTTTTCGTACCTACATCTCCTTTAAATTAATTTTATAGAGAAATAATTGTTTGAAAAATAATTCAGATATTTTTGTGTCCTTTGAAACAATATTACCCTAAGAACACCTACATATTCTTTGCAGCCTTAAGTTAAATAACGCATGCCTTATTCATAACATGTTATAAAACAGCTGTTTAAATAAGATTTATATGCATTGAATTGTAAAAGGGCCCATAAGATATTGTTATTTGACTAAAAATTGTAAAGTAAAAGAAGTATAAGCATTATAAAATAAGCCATTATAAATAAAGAGTCCACAAACCTGCACTACCATCACTTTGATGCGGTCAGTAATATTAACTAGGGGTGAGTGGTGGAAACACGCTGTGATGGATTTGACAAGATAATTTTATATTTTACTTAGGCAGATTCTTTGTTTAAGTTATTTTTGAGATATTGAACAGATATTTATATACTAACATAACTTTATGAGAATGTTAATATGATTATTAATAAATTGTAATATTAATTATTAAGTATCATTTCTAATACGTTATGAAATAAATATTGTAGAATTAATATAATTTCATATATAAATGTTTAATATTTGCTTTTATGCATAAGAAATATTTTATATAGATTTATATAAAATTTATATATTTATATGCATATATGTATAAATATATAAATTTCCATTTTATTTTAGATTCAGTGGGTACATGTGCAGGTTTGCTACAAGGGTAAACTGTATGATGCTGAAGATTTAGCTTCTGTTGATCCAATCATCCAGACAGTGAACATAGTACCCAATAGGAAGTTTTTCAGTTCTTGTCCTCATCCCTCCTTCCCTCATTTTGGAGTCTTCAGGGTGGGTTATTCCCATTTTTATGTCCATCTGTATCTGAGATTTGACTCCCACTTATAAATGAGAACATGCAATGTTTGATTTTTTTTTTTCTGTGTCAATTTGCTTAAGATACTAGCCTCCAGCTTCATCCATATTGCTGCAAATGACATTATTTCATTTTTTATGGCTGTGTAGTATTTCCTGATGAATATGTACCACATTTGTTTATTTCAATGGCTTTTGGGGTGCAGGTAGTTTTTGGTTACATAGCTAAGTTCTTTACTGGTGATTTCTGAAATTTTACTGCACATGTCACCTAAGCAGTGTACACTCTACCCAATATGTAGTCTTTTATCCATCACCTCCCTGTCAACATTCCCCACCAAAGTTCATTATATCACTCTATGCCTTTGCATCCTCATAGCTTAACTCCCACTTATACATGAGAATATATATTTGGTTTTTCATTCCTGAGTTACTTCACTTGAAATAATGGCGTCCGGCTCCATCCAAGTTGCTGCAAAAGACATTATTTTGTTTCTTTTCATGACTGAGTAGTATTTCATGCTCTCTCTCTCTGTATACATATATATATACACACACACATATATACGTATATATACACACACACATATGTAGACACACACACACACACATATATACACACACACACACACCACATTTTCTTTACTCATTGATAAGCTGACACTTGGGTTGGTTTCTTATCTTTGCAGTTGTAGATATCGATCTTTCCCTCACATACTAAAGAACACAACTGCAAATGCAATGATGCACAAAGGAGCCATGCATCTGAGAAAGAACCTGTCTACCGCCCATGGCTCTCAAGTGCCAAATAATGCAAAATAGCCCAAACTACAACACCAAAAATAACTTTTACTCACTCTCTCCCTCTGTAAACCAAAATCAGGAATTCAACAACAAACATTCTATGTACAGCCTTATCCCTCTGAAATTTTCCAGGAGTGAAGCAAACTGACTATACTAAACTTACACCACAGTTAAAGTAATAGCAGCTCTCCCAGATGAGAAAGAATAAGCACAAGAACTCTGGTAGTTAAAAAAAAAAAAAAAAAAAACTGTCTTTTTACCTCAAAACAAGCCCACTAGCTCCCCAGCAATGCTTCTTAACTAATCAATTGTCTGAAGTGACAGACATAGAATTCAGAATCTGGACAGCAAGAGAGCTCATTGAGATCAAGGAAAAAGTCGAAACTCAATTCAAGGAAGACAGGCAATTCAGTAAAATGATTAAAGAGCTAAAAGACAAAATAGCCCTCTTAAGAGAGATCCAAACTGAACTATTTGGGATGAAAAATTAACTATAAGAATTTTATAATACAGTTGGAAGTAGTAACAGTGGAATTGATCATGCTAAGGAAAGAATCTCAGAGCTTGAAGACCAGTTCTTCAAATTAACTCAGTCAGACAAAAATAAAGAAAGAAGCATTGAGGAAAATGAACAAAGTCTTCAAGAACTATAGGATTATGTAAAGAGATCAAATCTGTGACTCACTGGCATTCCTGAGAGAGGAGAGAGAATAAGCAACTTGGAAAATGTGTTTAAGGTAATAGTTCATGAAAATTTTCCCCAATCTTGCTAGAGAGGTGGACATGCAAATTCGAGAAATACGGAGAAGTCCCACCACATACTATGCAAGATGACCATCCCCAAGGCACATAGTCATTAGATTCATCAAGTTCAATGAAAAAACAAAACAAACTCAAAAAGCCAAAAATGTAAAAGCAGCTAAAGAGAAGGAGCAGGGGCAATTCCTGATCAGGCTAGCATCAGACCAATCAGAAGAAACCTTATAAGCCAGAAGAGATTGAAGGTCTATTTCCAGTGTACTTAAAAAAAAATTCCAACCAAGAATTTCATATCCTGACAAGCTAAACTTCATAAATGACAGAGAAATAAGGTCTTCCTCAGACAAGCAAATGCTGAGGGAATATATTTCAACTAGACTAGCCTTACAAGAGGTTCTTAACAGAAGTGTTAAAAAGCATAGATTAGAAAGAGTAATACCTACTACCACAAAAGCACATTTAAGTGCACAGCTACAGACACAATCACGTCTACACCACAACCAGCTAACAACAGCATCACAGAATCAAAATCACACACATCAAGACTAAACTTGAATATACATGAGCTGAACACCCCATTTAAAAGACATAAAGTGGCAGCCTGAATAAAAAGACAAGATCCAGCCATCTGTTGTCTACGAAAGACCCGTTTCACATGTGATAACACCTACAGGCTCAAAGTGAAATGGTAGAGTCAGACCTACCATGCAAACAGAAAACAAAAAAGAGCCAGAGTTTCTATTCTTATGTCAGATAAAATAGACTTTAAGCCAATAAAAATTAAGAGGGACAGTGAATGGCATTACACAATGATAACAATAAATATATTCAATATTGGAACACCCAGATTCATAAAACAACTTCTTCTTGGCCTATGAACAGACTTAGACAACCACACAATAACAGGGGAGACTTCAACACCCCACTGACAGTGTTAGCCAGATCGTATGAATAAAAAACTAACATTCTAACTGGTGTGAGATGGTATCTCATTTTGGTTTTGATTTGCATTTCTCTGATGGCGAGTGATGATGAGCATTTTTTCATGTGTCTGTTGGCTGTATGAATGTCTTCTTTTGAGAAATGTCTGTTCATATCCTTTGCCCACCTTTTGA
>NW_016805750.1:633152-642102 GCF_001698545.2 Rhinopithecus bieti
GGAGGGGGGAGGGATTGCATTGGGAGTTATACATGATATAAATGATGAATTGATGGGTGCTGACGAGTTGATGGGTGCAGCACACCAACATGGCACAAGTATACATATGTAACAAACCTGCATGTTATGCACATGTACCCTAGAACTTAAAGTATAATAAAAAAAAAAAGAAAGAAAGAAAAAGGAAATAAAACACCAGGGGAAATTGAAAAAAAAAAAAAAAAAAACTAACAAAGAATCTCTGGAATTAAGATTGACAGTTGACAAATTGGACTTAATAGACATCCACAGAACACTCCACTCAACAACCACAGAATTATTCTTATCTGCACACGCAGTGTATTCTAAGTTCAACCACATGCTCAGTCATAAGGCAAGTTTCAATAAATTTTAAAGAAATTGAAATTATACCAAGCATAACTTCTAACCACAGTGCAATAAGTATAGAAATGGAAACCAAAAGATCTCTCCAATCTACACAAATACATGGAAATTAAACAATTTACTTCAAATAACTCCTGAGTGGATGCTGAAATTAAGGCAGAAATAAAAATTATTTGAAATTAGTAAAAATGGAACACAACTTACCAAAATCTCTGACATACAGTCAAAGCAGTGTTAAGAGGAAAGTAACCTTCAATGCCTTTAACAAAAAGTCAGAAAGATTTGAAGTTAATAAGCTAACTTTGTACTTAAAGGAACTAGAAAAGAAGAACAAACTACTCCAAAGCTAACAGAAGAAAAGAATTAGTGAAAATCTGAGAAGATCTGAAAAAACCTTGAGACCAGAAAATCCATGCAAAGGTGCAACAAAACCAAAAGCTGGTTGTTTGAAAGGATAAATAAGTTTGATAGACTACAGGTAGATTAACAAAGAAAAAAAAAGAGAGGGGATTCAAATAAACACAGTACACCATCAGAAATGACACAGGTAACGTTAAAACTGATCCCAAAGAGATATAAAAGATCATCAAAGACTGTGATGGACACCTTTATGCACACAAACTGGAAAATCTAAAGGAAATGGATAATCCCTGGAAATGCACAACTTCCCAAGACTAAGTCAGGAAGAAATAAAAATCCCGAATAGACTAATATCAAGTTTTGAAATTAAATCGGTAATAAAGAACATACCAACCAAAAATAGCCCTGGATCAAATGGATTTGCAACTTAATTCTACCAGATATAGGAAGAAGAACTGACATCAATCCTACTGAAACCATTTCAAAAAAAATTCAAGGAGGATGGACTTTTTCTGTGAAGCCAGTATCAGCCTGATACCAATATCTGGCAGAGACCCAATGAAAAAAGAAAACTTCAGACCAATATCCTTTATGAACATAGACACAAAACTCCTCAACAAAATAGTAACAAATCAAATCCAGCAGAATATCAAAGAGTTAAAACACCATGAACAAGTAAGTTTTATTCCTGAAATGTATGGCTGGCTTAACATGTGCAAATTGATAAATGTGATTAACCACATAAATAGAATAAAAAGCAAAAAGCATATGGCTATCTCAATATATGCATAAAGCTTTTGATAAAATCCAACATCCCTTTATGATAAAACCCTCAACAAAGTAGGCATTGAAAGAATATACCTCAAACTAATAAGCCGTTTATGACAAACACAGCCAACATCTTACTGAATGAGCTTGAACCACTCACTTTGAAAACTGGAAAAAGACAAAGATGCCCAGTCTCACCACTCCTATTCAACATAGTACTAGAAGATCTTGCCAGGGCAGTCAGGCAAGGGAAAGGAACAAAAGACACCCAAATAAGAAAAGAATAAGTCAAAGTATCTATCTTCACTGATATTATCATTTTACACCCAGAAAATCCTAAAGACTCTGCCAAAAGGCTCCTAGAACTGATAAATGACTCTAGTAAAGTTTTAGGATACAAAAATCAATGTACAAAGAATTAGTATATACCAAAAATGTCCAGGCTGAGAGTCAAATCAAGAACACAACCCCACTTAAGACAATAGCCAGACACAAACACACAAATGCTCAGGAATGTGTGCATTCTGAAATGAAAGATCTCTGTAAGGAGAAATACAAAACACTGCTGAAAGAAGTCAGAGATGACAAAAATAAATGGAAAGACATTCCATGCTCATGGATAAAAAGAATCATTATCATGAAAGTGGTCATATTGCCCAAAGCAATTTACAGATTCATATGCTGTTTCTATCAAACTACCAATGTCATTCTTTACAGAATTAGAAAAAGTACTATTCTAAAATTCAGATAGAACCAAAAAAAGAGCCCCAAGAACCAAAGCAATCCCAAGCAAAAAGAACAAAGCCAGTGGCATCACACTACTCAACTTCAAACTCTACTATAAAGCCATAGTAACCAAAGCAGCTTGGTACTGCTACAAAACAGACACATAGACCAATGTAACAGAATAGAAAACTCAGAAATAAAAACACACGGCTAAAAACCATCTAATATTCAAAAGGCCAACAAAAGCAAGCAATGAAGAAAGGGCCCCCTATCCAATAAATGATGCTAGGTAACTGACTAGCCATATGCAAAAGATTGATGGTGGACTCTTACCATTCACCATGTACAAAAATTAACTAATGGATTAAAGATTTAAATGTAAGACCTCAAGTTATAAAAGTCCTAGAAAAAAAACCTAGGAAATACTCTTCTTGACTTGACCTTGGCAGAAAATTGTTTGACTACATCCCCAAAAGCAATTGCAACAAAACCAAAAATAGGCAAGTGGGACCTAATTAAACTAAAGAGCTTCTGCACAGCAAAAGAAAATATAAACAGAGTGAACAGACAACCTACACAATGGGAAAAGATATCCTCAAATTATGCATCTAACAAAGGCCTAATTTCCAGAATTTATAGGGAACTTAACAAGCAAAAATTAATTCCATTAAAAAGTGGGCAAAGGACATGAGCATATTACTTTTGAAAAGACACACAAGTGTCCAAAAAACATGAAAACATGCTCGGCATTACTAATCATCAGAGAAATGAAAATCCAAACCACAATTAGATACCATCTCACACCAGTCAAAATGGCTATTTATAAAATGTCAGGAAATAACATATGCTGGCAAGGCTGTAGAGAAAAGGAAATGCTTATACACTGTTGCTGTGAATGTAAATTAATCCAGCCACTCTGGAAAGCAGTCTGGAGATTTCTCAGATAACTTACAACATAGCTGCCATTTGACCTGGCAATCTCATTATTGGGTTTATATAGAAAAGAAAATAAATTATTCCACTAAAAAGACACATGTACTTGTATGTTCATTGCTATGCTATTCACAATTGCAAAGACATGGAATCAACTCAGGTGCCCATTAATTTGATGTTGGATAAGGAAAATATGATACATATTCTCTATGGAATACTATATAGACATAGAAAATGAGATCATGTCCTTTGAAGCAACATAGATGGAACTGGAGATCATAATCCTAAACAAATTAACACAGAAACAGAAAACCAGATACTACATGTTGTCACTTATAAGTGGGAGCTAACCCTTTAGCACACACAGACATCAATATGGGGACAATAGACACTGTGGACTACTAGAGGGTGGAGGAAGTGGGGATGGGCTAAAAAACTACATATTGGGTATTATGCTCACTACCTGGGTGATGAGATCCACACTCCAAACCACAGCATTACTCAATATTCCCATGTAACAACACACTTGCACATTTGCCCTCTGTATCTAAAAGTTTAAATTTTAAAAAGACAAATGTAAGCATGCTTTCTTTTTTATTTTTAAAGATTTAGTGAGTAGAAGTGCAGATTTCTTACACATATATATTGCATAGTGATGGAGTCTCAGCTTTTAGTGTGTGCATCACCTGAATACTGAACATTGTATCTATTAGGTAACTTCTCAACTTTTGCCCACCTCTCATCTTCCTGCCTTCCATAGTCTCCAGTGTCTGTTATTCCACTCTATGTGTCCATGTGTGCCCTTCGCTTAGCTTCCACTTATAAGTGAGGACATGCAGTATTTTATTTTCTGTTTCTGAGTTATTTTACTTAGGATATATAGCCTCCAGTGCCATTCATGTTGCTGCAGAAGACATGAATTCATTCTTATTTATGGACTGAGTATTATTATGTGGTGTGTGTGTGTATATATGTGTGTATGTATATACATATGTGTGCTGTGACCATACATACACACATACATATATGTATATATACATGCATATATGTATACATTCACACATATATACCTGTGTATATATACACACACCTATATACACATATATGTGTATATACACATAGGTATATATATATGCATGTATACCCAATCTTACTATTTTTCAGCAATGTTTTGTATTTCTCCTTGTAGAGATCTTTCATCTACTAGGCTAGCTGTATTCCCAGGCATTTTTTGTGTGTATGTATATGTGTATATATGTATACGTTCACAAATATATACATATGTATATTTACACATACAATAAACATGTATGTGTGTATATACACATATGTATATGTGTATATATAAACATATGTATATAGGTGTGTGTGTATAAATATACATGTATACCCACTCTGATTATTTTTCAGCAGTGTTTTGTATTTCCCCTTGTAGAGATCTTTTGTCTACTAGGCTAACTGTATTCCTGGACATACACATGTAAACACATACAGCATATATACATTTTCTTTATTCAATCATCTTTTGATCGACACTTAGATTCATTTCACATCTTTGCTATTGAGAATAGTGCTGTGATCAACATACAAGTGCAGATATCTTTTAGATATAATAATTCATTTTTAAAATCTTATTGTAGCTTTATTTTTAGTTTACTTAGTTTATTGAGAAATCTCCAAAGTGTTTTCAGCAAAATTGGTACTAATTTATAATCCAACGAATGATGTATAAGGGTTCCCTTTTCTCCACATTCTCATCAACATCTACTGGCTTTTTAATAGCTGTTTTAACTGGTGTAAGATGGTATCTCATAGTGGTTTTAATTTTGCGTTTTTCAGATGATTAGTGATGTTGAGTATTTTTTCATATGTCTGTTGGGCATTTGTATGTTTTCGTTTTCTTTTCTTTTTTTTTTTTTTTTTTGAGATGGAGTCTCGCTCTGTGCCCAGCCTGGAGAGCAGTGGCGCTATCTTGGCTCACTGCAAGCTCCACCTCCCGGGTTCACGCCACTCTCCTGCCTCAGTCTCCCGAGTAGCTGGGACTACAGGCACCTGCCTCCATGCCCGGCTAATTTTTTGTATTTTTTAGTAGAGACAGGGTTTCTCCGTGTTAGCCAGGATGGTCTCCATCTCCTGACCTCGTGATCCGCCCACCTCGGCCTCCCAAAGTGCTGGGATTACAGGCGTGAGCCACCAAGCCCAGCCATGTGTTTTCTTTTGAAAAATAGCTGTTCTTGTCCTTTGCCCACTTTTAAATGGGTTATTTTTTGTTATTGTTGTCATTGACTTGTTTGAATTCCTTGTAGTTTCTAGATACTAGCCTAATGTTAACACATAGTGTGAAAATATTTTTCTCATTCTATAGGTTTTTTTAAATTCTGTTGATTGTTTTATTTTGCTGTGCAGAAGCTTTTTAATGTAATTAATTTCTGTTTGTCTATTATTGATCTTTTAAGGAACCAGCTCTAGATGATGGTAATTTTCTTTATTGATTTTCTGTTTTCAATTCCATTTAAAATTTTATTATGTTTTAATTTTTTCTTCAGATTTAATTTAATATTCTCTTTCTAGTTTATTAAGGTGGGAGCTTAGATTATTGGTTATATATTTTATTTTTAATGTATACAATCAGTGCTATACATTTTCCTCTCAGCACTGCTTTGCTGCATCCCACACATTTGATAAGTTGTGCTTTTATGCTTTTATTTCATTAGAAGTATTTTTAAATCTTTCTTGAGATTTCTTCTTTGACCTATGCTATTAGTTATAAGGGTGTTGTTTATTATCTAAATATTTCGAAGTCTTCTTGCTATCTTTTTGTTATTAATTTCTACTGTAATTCCATTGTGGTCTGCAAGTATACATTGTTTGATTTTCATTTTTTTACATTTGTTAATGTGTGTTTTATGGCTCAGAATGTGGTCTATATTGGTAACTCTTCCACATGAGCTTGATCAGAGTGTGCTGGATGAAGAAGTCTATGAATGTTCATGATGTTTAGTGGATAGATGATGCTGTTCGCCTATGCACTTGGTGATTTTCTGTTTTCTATATCTGTCCATATCTGATATGAGTGTTAAAGACCTTAAAAAAATGGATTAATCTAGTCTCCCTGAAATACTATGAGTTTGTACTTCTTACATTTTGATACTCTGTTCTTTAGGTGCACACACATTAAGAATTGTCATGTCTTGTCAGATCATTGGCCCCTTTATCATTGTGTAATTGCCCTTCTTATCTTTGGTAACTTCCTTGCTCTGAAGTCTGCTTTGTCTGAAATTAATACCACTACTCCCACTCTCTTTTTTCTTTTTCTCTTTTTCTTTTTTTTTTTTTGAGACAGAGTTTTGCTCTTTTTGCCTGGGTTGGAAGGCAGTGGTATGATCTCGGTTCACTGCAACTGCTGCCTTCCCGTTTCAAGCGATTCTCCCGCCTCAGCCTCTTGAGTAGCTGGGATTACAGGCACCTGCCACCACGCCTGACTAATTTTTTGTATTTTTAGTAGAGATGGGGTTTCACCATGTTGGCCAGGATGATTTCGATCTCTTGACCTTGTGATCTGTCTGCCTCAGCCTCCCAAAGTGCTGGGATTACAGGCATGAGCCACCGTGCCTGCCTGGCCATTAAATTTAGAATTAAGACCAGAAATCAGTATAAATGTCCACTAATTAAAGCTCAGATGGAGCATTCAGGTAAGGCACTATGAAAAGTTAGGGCACAGATGATAAGAAATTTTGATCTAATTATTTATCCTCAGAATCTTCCGTCACAGATATAAAATAATTACAACCTATTGTAATTATTTTGTGATGTAAACTCATTACATCCAATGAGTAGGTTCATAACTATTTCATTACCCTTCCCCTCTGTTTCTATAAGTTCAATTCCCAGAAATAAAGTAGAAAATAAGAAAAAAACAGATTTGGGGGATTGGCAGACAGGAAGATTAGAACCATGGATGTAAGGAGAGATGCTGGAGAGACGGAACTGGAAAATACCGTGGAAATAATGCAGTCTAGGCTTAGAGTGTGTTTTCTCTTTCTAGCAATAGAAACCACAGTTTTGGTGGCTCATGCCTGTAATCCCAGCACTCTGGGAGGCCGAGGATGGTAGATCACCTAAGATCAGGAGTTCGAGAGGAGCCTGACCGATATAGTGAAACCCCGCCTCTACTAAAAATACAAAAATAGCCGGGTGTGGTGTCACATACCTGTAGTCCCAGCTATTTGGGAGGCTGAGGTAGGAGAATTGCTTGAACCGGGGAGGCAGAGGTTGCAGTGAGCCGAGATCATGCCACTGCCCTCCAGCATAGGTGATAGAGCAAGATTCTGTCTCAAATAAATAAATAAAATAAAATAACCACAATTTTAGTGAAGATCATGCCCATTATTATAAATTTTCCTTTAAAGCAAGAAAATGTATACCTATTAGAGGATTTAAATTGCTAGAAAACTACCTAGAGATTACACACATTAACCCAGTTATTCTTGTCATAAAGCACTTAAAAAGTGATCACATTTGTTTATCACTCCAGAGTAAGTTTTGGAAAATACTTGAGAGCAGAGGCAATGCCCACATCTCCCTGGCCAAGGTAAAAGCTCTTCTAGACGATTTTTTTATTCAAGTAGGAAATAACTGTGTTGCTAGTTTATTTAGAAAGTGACAAAACTGTAAGCACTATGCGTATAATTGTATGTATTATAAGGAATTAGTTACATAGCTAGGACTTTCCTCAAGGGAAAACTCTTGGCATATTTTCAACACTTAATAATTATATGAATATAGATGAAAAATTTTAAAATATTAACAAATAAAACATCAGCATATTAAAAGAATAGCATGTTATTCTCCAAATCAGAACCATTTTATAATAATAATATGATAAATACTAGTTATTATGCTAAATTTTTTTCTTACACATGCTGGACACTTGTATATGTACCTCACTTGTATTAATTCATTTAAAATTTAAAAGATTGGCCAGACACAGTGGCTCACACTTGTAATCCCAGAACTTTGGGAAACGGAGGCGAGAGGTTCACTTGAGGCCAGGAGTTTGAGACCGGCCTGGGCAATATAGCAAGATCCTGTCTCTAAAAACTTTTTTTAAAAAAAGAAAAAAATTTTAATGTTAAAAGATTCCTAAGTGGAGTTGATGTTATATCTAATGAACAATGAAATGAACAGAGATACAAGAGATACAGAAAATTTTAATAACTTGTCCACAGGTGCACAGTCCAGAAGTTGTGAATATCAGTAACGTAATAAACATTATATAAATTCAATAACTGCCCAAAAAGCTCTTAAAAAAACTTTGGTAACTATTTGCAGCGCACTTTATGAGACCACTGTTAGAGGGGCACTTTTATAGAAAACACTATAAGTTCATACCAAACACCCCGTGTGTTTTCTATACCTTCCACTTCCCCTGTGCTTAGTCCCAGTTAATGCGATTAAGTAGAAGTAATTTTTAAAAATCCCTTCCAGGGCCGGGCGCTGTGGCTCAAGCCTGTAATCCCAGCACTTTGGGAGGCCGAGACGGGCAGATCACGAGGTCAGGAGATCGAGACCATCCTGGCTAACATGGTGAAACCCCGTCTCTACTAAAAAATACAAAAAGCTAGCCGGGTGAGGTGGCGGGCGCCTGTAGTCCCAGCTACTCGGGAGGCTGAGGCAGGAGAATGGAGTAAACCCGGGAGGCGGAGCTTGCAGTGAGCTGAGATCCGGGCACTGCACTCCAGCTCGGGTGACAGAGCGAGACTCCGTCTCAAAAAAAAAA
>NW_016805750.1:642184-647036 GCF_001698545.2 Rhinopithecus bieti
AAAAAAAAAAAAAAAAAAAAAAAAAAATCCCTTCCAGATTTGGCCCTTAAAATAACCCACACATAAGATTCTCTAACTTCTCCGCTGCCTGATAACCTTTGAGAAGTTGTGTTCCAGGTAGTGTAGCTACATGATGGTGAGGAGCTGCTGGACTGACCTTGGACTGTTTTTGGGTGGGAAATAAATAAGCCTTTATTGTGTTAAACCACTGAAATTTCATAAGCCTTTTTTTTTTTTTGAGACAAAGTCTCGCTCTGTTGCCCAGGCTGAAGTGCAGTGGCGTGATCTCAGCTCACTGCAACCTACCCCTCCTGGATTCAAGCAATTCTCTGCCTCAGCCTCCCGAGTAGCTGGGATTACAGGCACCCGCAATCACTCCCAGCTAATTTTTGTATTTTTAGTAGAGACGGGGTTTCACCATCTTGGCCAGGCTGGTCTTGAACTCCTGACCTTGTGATCCACCCTCCTCGGCCTCCCAAAGTGCTGGGATTACAGGCGTGAGCCACCGTGCCCAGCCTCAGAAGCCTTTTTATTTCAGCAGTTAGAGCTAATTTCTTGGACAAATACAGTGAAAAACTACATCAATAAAACAAATATAGGAAAAAATAATGACTATCTCAAACTGATATTCAGTAACATTATTAATGAGAATCACATGATATATTACTTGACTGGCAGTAACAAAACAGAAATGCCAGCTGTTTTTCAGGATGCAAAGTAAAATAAACAGAAACATCTCTAAAGATTTCTTTTGCAATACTAATAACCATTTAGGAAATACAAAGGAAGAAGAATCCCAACATATTAACAGTAACATGCGTATAGAATATTTAGGAATAAGCTAACAAAAATGTTCATGTTGAAGATGGAAAATAATATGACAAAATGTTATTATACTGAATATAGGTAAAAGTGGGAAGAAAGAAGCATACTATATTAGTCAGAGTCCCAGAGGAAAACAGGCGTCTACGCTAATGGGATAATTAAGAATTTAATGAAAAGACTAATTAAAGTATGAGAAAGTAAGGGACACAAACACAAGTGTGAGAAACAGTGATGCACTCTGGGATTTGCAACACCAGGAAGCTGTTACCAGCTGTAGGCCTGAGGACCATGGAAAAAAACAAACAAACAAACAAAAAACAAAAAAAAATTTACAAAACGAGGGGAGCACTGAGAAAAGTGGCTAACAGAACGACCTGTTATCTCAGGGATTCAACACCAGCCTGGCCAACATGACAAAACCCCGTCTCTATTAAAAATACAAAAATTAGCTGGGTGTGGTGGCTTGCACCTATAATCCCAGCTACTCTGGAGGCTGAGTCAGCAGAATTGCTTGAACCCAGGAGGCGGTGGTTGCAGTGAGCCAAGACTACGCCACTGCACTTCAGCCTGGGCAATAGAACAAGACTACATCTCAAAAAAACAAAAACAAAAACAAAAAAAGGGTCATTATCAGGAAAGCCAGGATATAAATCTCACTTCCCTCCCACCTCCCAGCCCTTGTCAGACCTACCTGCACATGGGCTGCACCTAATTAAGAGTTGGAGGGCAAGGGAACTCGTGAGTGTATTAATAAAAACTAGCTTCCTGGACATATAGCAGAATGCAAAAGGGTAAAAAATAAATCTGGATGGGTAAATGCGATGAAATACTATACTGTTTCCCTAAATTGAAAGTTGAATGAAAAAAATGTCAATAGTCCCACCATCATTTATAGATTTAATATGATTCCTGTCATAATACTAATAAGAATTGGGGACACATGATGAAATAATCCTTAAATCCATCTGGAAAACTAAAGAGGTTAAAAAGTGATAATAAGATAAAAGACTGGCAATAATGGGGGAATTATTTTTACATATACCTACATATAATAATAAAAGTCATTTGTACAAGTTTATACACACACATGTAAATTAATAAGATCAAATGAATGACTTCATCTCTAACATAATCATTTGCATGCCTGGATATCTACATTTGCGTGTATGAAACGGGAGCTAACCTAGAGACACCAGGGAAGGCTAGACGCTTATCAGATTGTTTTTCAGATCTACATACTTAATCTTAGTCTGTTTCTGTTGCTCTAACAGAATGTTACACACTGAGTAGTATTTAAAATATATATATATTTTGTATAGTTCTAGAAGCTGGGAAGTCCAAGGTCGAGGGTCCATCTCTGGTGAGGGCCTTCTTACAGCATCGTAATATGGTAGAAGGCATCACATTTTCAGAGGGCAAGAGCAGGCACACTAGTTCAGCTCTCTCTCTCTGTCTTTTTTTTTTTTTTTTTTTTTTTTTTTTTTTTTTGAGATGGAGTCTCTCTGTCTCTCAGGCTGGAGTGCAGTGGCACAATCTTTGCTCACTTCAACCTCTGCCTTCCGGGCTCAAGTGATTCTCCTACCTCAGCCTTCTGAGTACTTGGGATTACAGGTGTGTGCCACCACACTCAGCTAAGTTTTGTATTTTTAGTAGAGATGAGGTTTCGCCATGTTGGCCAGGCTGGTCTCAAACTCCTGACCTCAGGTGATCTGCCCACCTTGGCCTCCCACAGTGCTCAGATTACAGGCATGTGCCACCATGCCCAGCCCCACTCTCCTCTGCTTATAAAGCCACTATGCCATCATGAGGGCCCCACACACATGACCTTCATTCTAATTACCTCTGAAAGCCCCCACCTCCAAATACCGTTAACATATGCATTTGGGGATGAAGTTTCCAGCACATGAACGTTGGGAGGACACATTCACACCATAGCATTCTGCCTTTGGCCCCCAAAATCCATGTCTTTCTCACATGCAGAAGGCATTCATTTCATACCAATAACCCCAAAGTCTTAACTCATTCCAGCACCAACTCAAAAGTCCAAAGTCTCACCTGAATCATGTATGAGTGAGTCTGAAAGCATAATTTATTCTGAGATGAATTTCCTTCAGCTGTGAGCCTGGGAAGTCAAACTAATTATGCTCAAAATAAATTAGTGGGACAGGCAGGGGATAGAAATTTCCATTCCAAAAGGGAGAAATAAGAAGAAATGAGTAACAGGCTCCAAGTAAGTCCAAAACCCAACAGGGTGAGCAATGTTAAATCTCATACCACTTCCTGGTTGGAGTGGGGATGGGCCCCCACTGCCTCAGACAGCCCTGCCCCTGTGACTTTTCTGGGTTCAGCCCATGCTTCTGCTTTCCCAGGGTGGATTTACATGCTGGTAGCTCTACACTTCTTGGGTCCTCGTGGTGGTCCCACTCCAATGGCTCCATTTGCCATTGCCCTGGTAGGAACTTAGCATGGCAGCTCTGCCCCTGCAGCAGGTTTCTGCCTGGGCCTGCAGGCTCTCTATGACTGGAATCTAGGTGGAGGAAACTGTGCCTCTGCAGCTCTTGCATTCTACACTCCTGCAGTATTAGCCCCACACGGACACTGCTAAGGCTTATGGCTTATGCCTTCTGGAATGGTGGCCTGAACTGCAACTGGGGCTGCCTGAGCCACAGCTGGGACTAAAAAGTGCTGTACCAGAATGCAGTGAGCAGAGCTCTGAGGTGGCACAGGGCAGCAAGACATGATATCCCTTGGCCAGTCCCTCAAAACCATTTTGCCCTCCTAGAGCCCTGGGCCTGTGATGGGTGGGATAGCACCAATGATCTCAGAAATGCCTTCAGGACTGTTTCCCCTTGTTCTCGATGATTAGCACCTGGTCCCTTCTATTCCTGCTTGTCTCTAGTGACTAGTCACTCAGCCACACCCTTGCCGTGTTCTCCATAACTTGATTTTCTGTTCTTTACATGGCCAAACTGTGAATTTTGCACATTTTTATACTTGGCTTCCATTTTAATTATAATTCTGCTTGAAATCATCTCTTTGTTCCCATATCTCACTGTAAGAATTCAAGAAAAGCCATGCAGTATCTAGAACACTTTGCTGCTTATTTTCCTTTTTTCCTAGCTCACCACTCTTAGGTTCCACCTTCCATAATGTCCTAGGACATGGACATAATGCAACCAAGTGCTTTGCTGCTTTATAACAAGGATGACCTTTATTTCTATCTGCAACCTTGTTAGAATGGCCTTTCCTATACGCATTTCTACCAGCATTCTGATCATGACCCCTTAAGTGCTCTCTAATAAGTTCCTGACTTTCCCTTATTTTCTTGTCTCTTATGAATCCTCACAAGAATTACCCCTAATCCTCTGTTCCTGCCACTATGCAACATGCTTTTTTGAGCCTCTTGCTTCACATTCTTCCAATTTCTACCCATTACCCAATACCAAGCTACCTCCAAATATTCAGGAGTTTTTATAGCAACAATCCCACATCTCAGTATCAATTTTCTGTCTCAATCCATTTTCTGTTGCTATAACTGAATACCACAGATTGGGTAGTTTATTTTCAAAAATAGATGTTTATTTAGCTCATAGTCTTGTGGTCACCAAGTTCAAGAGCATGGCACCAGCATCTGGCAAGAGTCTCCATCCTGCACCATACTATAGCATAAGGTGTTCACATGGCAGGCAGGCATGGGTGTGTCTGCTCACAACTCACGACTTTATTCCCCTTCTTTTTTTTTTTTTTTTTTTTTGAAATATTGCTTTTATTACATTCTATATTCTTCTTTGTATTTTATACCTTTTCTTTTTTTTTATTTTTTTATTTTATTTTCTTTTTTTTATTATATTTTAAGTTCTAGGGTACATGTGCATAACGTGCAGGTTTGTTACATATGTAAACTTATGCCATGTTGGTGTGCTGCACCCATCAACTCGTCAGCACCCATCAATTCATCATTTATATCATGTATAACTCCCCAGTGCACTCCCTCCCTCCTCCCCCCTCCCCATAATAGGCCCCAGTG
>NW_016805750.1:648749-668694 GCF_001698545.2 Rhinopithecus bieti
ACCAGCACCGATTGTCTGGCACTCCCCAGTGAGATGACCCCAGTACCTCAGTTGCAAATGCAGAAATCACCGGTCTTCTGTGTCGCTCGCGCTGGGAGTTGGAGACTGGAGCTGTTCCTATTCGGCCACCTTGCTCCGCCCCCCCCCTTATTCCCCTTCTTATAAAGCCACCAGTCTCACCCTGGGGCCTCAGCCTAATGACTTTATGTTATCCTAATTGCTGCCCAAAGGCCCCATTTGATCCTACCACTTAATACTGTCCCAAAAACAACTGAATTCCAACATGAGTTTTGGAGGAGACATTCAAACCACAGCAGTACTCATACACTCATACCCTTTCATCATATGTAAGAATATTGCAACTATTTCATCTTTAAATCTGATTGTGGGGAAGATCTGTTTCTGACACATGGAAAATCTATGCCCCAGTCTCTAAGATGAGAAGCAAGTCCCAGGGATTTTCCTTTAAGTCAGCATCTCTGCTCATATTATAATTTCATTCAGTGGATATGCATTCTTAAATCTACTTTTCATTTAACTGATCTTCTCCCCAAGATGGATTCAGATAAAAAGCTGAGCCTTATAGGACAGGATTCCTTCATGAATTCGGCACTAATTTTCTCCTCCTGTCACATCTTCTGCAGATGTAAGGAGAGAGCTTTAATATGACATCCTCCATGCTACCATCTGGGGAAATTCTTAATCAACACACCCTCCCAGACAAATGGAGCATCAAGTTTTTCACAGATGGATGGGACAGTGAGGCCACCCCGAATTACTGGGCTTGGTTTATCTGTTTTTTTCTCTATTATTTCTATTCCCCTTTTTGTAGTCTCTTTGCTCTAATTGAATTATGCTTATAACTCACATCTTTTATGAGCATAGCTCAAACACACCTTACAGAGGACAAAGCTGCTAGTACTCAGCATGAATAGGTGTTTTGAAACCAAGGAAGCATGTATTTCTGTCCTTAAAAATCCTCACATTGCTATTCTGATGGGGAGACAGTCTGAACTATATATAGGTAGGCCAGATTTCAAGAGAGGAGATAGAGAAATTTGGAAACTTAAGCATTTTGGTGCCTCTCTGAAAGGGACAAGGATGCCATTCTATGCAACTCTGGAGGGCACGGCAACATTTCATTCTATGCCCCTAGCAAACTTAGAACATGGTGCCCTAGAGAGGCTCCCATTCACTTAGAAAAAAATACAATAATGAGCATACTTTTAAAATACTCTTTTTATAAGACTCAACATATACTCGTAAAAACTCCATTTGGGATCTGCTGAAGAGAGAAAGTTTCTGCAAAATTGGAGAAAATGTGTAGCACAGTACTGTCACTATGTGTGTGGAAGTGAAATGTAAGTGCTTTAGTAAAGTTCTTAAGCTCACCCTCCTCTATGCCTACTTCCAGGACTCAGCCATCTCTGAGCGTGTTTAGAAAATACATGCTAAGTCCTGTGAAATTCCACATGCATATTTGAGAGCTTTCTGTGGCTGGGTGTGGTGGCTCATGCCTATAATCCCAGTACTTTGATAGGCTGAGGCAGAAGAATGGCTTGAGGCCAGGTGTTCCAGACCAGCCTGGGCAACATAGCAAGGTCTTGTCTCTACTAAAAATAAAATTAAAAATAAAATTACCTGCAAGTGGTGGCTTGCGCCTGAAGTCCCAGGTTCTCTGGAGGCTGATGTGAGAGAATCACCTGAACAAGGGAGCTCAAGGCTGTATTAAGCTATGATTGTGCCACTGTACTCCAGCCTGGGTGTTTTCAAAAATAAAAAATAAAAAAGAGTTTTCTGGGAAGGAAGAGGTCCTAAATGAAGGCATCGGAAACAACCAGCTTGACTCAGCTGCAAAGAATTTGCTTATGCAAGTGAGAAATAATTCTGAATACAGAATGAAGTCCAACTCCTGGGAAATTCTTTGGATTCTAGTGAGAGGGCAAGAGACACAAGTAAACAGAAGTCAATGCCATGAGGGTCATGTGAGATACAGGCATGCAAGCAGGATTAAGATGGGGGCTAGAGAGGACCACAAAGGAGATGAATCCATCCATTTGTTCACACACCACCCCCAAGCTGCCTCAGAGACCCAGCCTCCCAGTGATGCAGTTGGGAAATAGACCACAGTGCCTGCTGAAACTGCAGTAACCCTTAGTGAGAGAAGGAAGCAGCAGGCAAGAGAATGTTGGTGTATTCAAAATAGACAACCTGTCAAAACTCCAAGGACTATGAGGGGAACTTTTCAAGGAGCTGGGCCATATGAGCATCTGGCTACATGAGCTGGGAAGTCCATGCTGTTACTGTCATTGTGACCCAATCTGTACCAACTAGCTGGTCTGACCTTGCAAACACAGGGGATATACTACACAAAGCATTCCTCTTTTTACTGAGCCTCAAAAGAAACTGAAAGCTGGTATCTAGATCTCAGGCAACAGCCAGATGAGTCCACATCTCCCATCCCTTAGCCAGCACTGTGCGTCTTGGAGTGTTAGGCTGCAAGGGCAAATGATATCTTACTGTGGTCTTCTGACCCAGTATTCCACACCATATTTAAATATTGTCAGTGCCAGGCATGCAAAAATCAGAGCCTTCAAATACAGAGAACAAACATGCTGTATGTAATGCATTTCAGAGACATTTATTGCAATTCTCATAGCAGGATCCTGATGGAGAACAAAGAAATTTAAGCTCAGAGCTACTTGAGCACTCTTGTCTTAAGAAACAGAGGATCTCCTACTTCCTGATGTCACTTGTTCTCTCTTCAGCTTCTTGACCACTGCATAGCCTTAATCTGGTTGCCTGACACTTGTTAGATTCAGAGCTTCCTGCTAGCCACTGTGCAAAAAGAGAGGAACAATCCACACCAAGACAAGAAAACCTTGCTTAGGAGGAGAATGGAATGATTGCAAACACTATGAGAATAAGGGCTACACCTTTTATATTTGTTGAAGTATTCCCACCATACGGTCCAGTGTTGAAACATGGCAGGCACTCAATGAGTTTTTAGTTTTTCACTCAAAATTAAATTAAAATAATGGGATGACCTTTATATCAAGAGGTGAAAGGCTTAGTGAGTCGAGAGGAGGAAGAAACTAACTGTCTAGGGTGAGTGCATTGATAGAGAGTGGAAGACAGTGGCAACTGAGTGGCAGACCTGGGGTGGAGCAAGGTGTCCTGACTCCTAACCAGTTGTCCTTTCCCATGCACTGCACCACCCTGACTATGAACTTGGGCATGGAGGGCGTGGGTAATGGTGGTTCCCCTCCGGGTATCTCAGGGCTCTCTGCCCTCTGTGCTGGCAGTCCTGACTGTGAACTCAGGCATGGAGGGCATGGGTAATGGTGGCTCCCCTCTGGGTATCTCAAGGCTGTCTGCCCTCCATGCTGGCAGTATTTGCCAGTGAAGGTGAGGGCATGCTAAATGAAGCCCCTCATATCGGAGTTTGACTTCAGATGTTGGATTTTGTGTGAATGATACATCAGGCACACATTTTACTCATTTTAATTTTTTCAAGCTTTACTGAGGCATAATTCATAAATATAAATTATATATATTTAATGTATACAGAGGGATGTTTTGATATATGTATATACTGTGAAATGATTACTGCTATCAAGCTAATTAACATAACCATCACCACATAGTGTGTGTGTGTGTGTGTGTATGTGTGGTGAGAACACAAGATCTACTCTCTTAGCAAATTTCCAGGATGCAATACACTATTATACACTGTCGTCACCAAGTTGGCTATACATAAGACCTTCAGAACGTGTTCATCTCATAGCTGATAGTATGCACCCTTCCACCCAAATCCCCCAATTTCCCTCAACCCCCTAGTCCCTGTCAACCTATTTTCTACTCTTTGTTCCTATGAGTTGGATTTATTTAAATTTTACATATAAGTGAGATCATGCAGTATTTGTCTTTCTGGGAAACAGGTTTTAAAACCAACAACCTATTCCAGTGACACCCCTCCTTTGAGTGTGATGGTGACACCCTGCATCAGTGACAGTCCTCACAGGGAGGCTGAGGCCGGGCCATCTGGAAAGTGATAGTCAGTGAGGCACTGGGTGGGACTTCCTGAAACTGATACAACAGTTTCTTACAGTTTCAACAGTACATATACACCTAGAGCTGCCACCAGATTATCTTCCAGAACTGTGGCCCCCTTGTGGGGGTGGGTGGTAAAGTCTCCTGGTCATTAAGCCCCTGCAGCTCCAGGGCAAGCTCCCCTCTGGGTGAAGATGGAAACTCAAGACTCAGTAGGGCAGAAATACATCTCCATTCCCAGGTTCCTGCAGCAAGCTTTCCCTCCTGGAAATGAGTTTGGGCTTCACCACTTCACTATCCGACCAGCCAGGCTTCCTTGATATCTAACACATTCTCATCACAATGACTGAGGTGACAGTGGGACTTAATGTTTTCATCTTCCATGCCCTTGTGACTGACAGTCATAAAAATGTTCATTCAAAGAAACTAGCCACGTCCTGTGCCTGAGGCACCATGAGGCCTTCCAAGCCCCACCCGGGCATCATTGACTCCTTCCAGCTTCCCTTGCTCCCCAGGCTGAGCCCAGCCTCCGCCTGTCCTGTATTGCAGAGCACCTTGTCATTCCTCCTTCATGTAGCCTAGGTCTACCTATTGGGGGCTAGAATTTTCTAGTCCTTGTTATCTTTCTTCTTAGTCATAATCCTATGACCAAGGTGAAAAAAGCAGTCGGAGAAGTTGAAAGTTGAGTACGCTGAAGCCTTGATGAGCTGGTAAACAGATTCTGTCTTCCTTGATGCAGAAACAATGACCTACAACTTTAGCCAAGTTTCTCAGGACAGCCTGCTCTGGGACCCATCTCTGTCCCCTGAAAATTTCAGAATGTTTTATCTTCTAGCCCAACTGAACCTGTGTGTGTGTTTTGCAGCTGTTAGGGCCATTGCCATCAGCACCTACCTGTGAAGGAGGAGTAATGCTGTTCCTTCCATCCTCATGGCCCCAGAATGTTTTCCCATCGGGCTGAGTTAAACCCAGTTGAGTGGAACCACTTCTTTTATTCAAGCATCTTGGAATAAAGGTCTCAGGAATCTAGACTCTTTACTCGGCTCTGGGCTGCCTCCTCAGGGCTATTAGTCAGCCAAATTACTGGCACATCTATAACTGGCATGGCAGCTTGTGTCTGGGTTCTGGAATACTTATCCAGTAAATGTTCTGTAAAATCATATTATGAAATTAAGACAAGATCTTAATAAATCACAGTGTATGAGATTTACCAACAGGATTAGGAAGACATTTCTGGAGGTAGGAATTGTGCTTGTTTCCCAAAGGTATGCCTTGCTTGGCACCGCTAAATACTGCTTTGGAGTCTCTGGAGTGGCCAAGAGCCCTGTGGCTCTATAGTTCAGCAAGGGCGTCCTGGGGTTGATCCAAGTTGTGAAATGTTCCTTACATCTCCATGGTGGTCAAGCTGTCACTCCTCTCCATAGCTCAGCAAGGGTGTCCTGGGGTTGATCCAAGCTGTGAAGTGTTCCTTACATCCCCTTGGTTGTCAGGCTCTCACTCCTCTCTGAAATACACCCAGCTCTTGACCACTTCTCCACCTGGTGCTCATGCTTTAGTTCAGGTCCTCAAAATGGATGATTACAGCAGCCTCTTTACTCGTCACCTGTCACAACATCACACGGGCTCTGATTTATTGTACACTCAGCCCTGTCATGATGTGCTTCCCCAGAGTGCACCCCAGCACCCCCGAGCCAGACACCTTCCGATCAGCCTCCTACCCCTACACTCACCTCCATTTTTCTCTCTGTTGCTGGAGCACGTGAGGCACATCAGAAGTTGCCCTTGTCCTCTGGCTGTGGATTGGATTTAACTAACTGGGGATTTGAGAGATGCAAGGAGACCAGAATGAGAAAGGAGGATGAATTCAGTATTTATTTTGCCACAGCTTTTCTATGGGGCCATCTCAGCCTGGGTTGTTTCCCTCCAACAAAGGTCAAAGCTCCTCTTAAAGAGGCCTGCTCTCCATGATGCTGTCCTTCTGATGCTAGAAATAACTTTCTCTCCAAATCCCTTTGGGCCTGATACAGTCACTAGAACCATGTTACTGCCCTACCTATGGGCTTGCTGAACAGTCCTTGTTAATAAGTGATAAAAGAAAAACTTCAGCTAAATTAAATTTAAAAGAGTTTATTTGAACAATGAACAACTCATGAATCAGGCAGTCTCCTGAGCCTGAGTAGGCTCTGACACTTCAGAGCAACCACATGGTGGAAGATTAATGGGCAGCAAAGGAAAGTGATGTAGAGAAAACAGAAGTGAGGTACAGAGACATTTGGATTGGTTACAGGTGGTTTGTTTTATTTGATCACAGTTTGAACACTCAGCAGTGTATGAGTGGTTGAAGTATGGCTGCTGGGATTGGCAGAGACTCAGCTATCGTTACAGACACATACGCCTAAATTAGGTTTTCAATCTCATCTACCTATTAAGTTAGGTTACGGTTGGTCCACAAGGACTCAAATATGGAAGTAGGGAGTCCTTCTCAGGCCATATTTAGTTCACTTTCACTATAATATTGTTTTATTGAACTGTCCCCTTCTTATTCTAATTAGAGCTGACCATCGTTTTCCTGACCTGCCTTCGACTAGCGCACTTATTTTTCTAAAACCATTCAGGGTTTCACATTAAACTCACAAACATTTTTCTCAAAGAGCAGAGCCAGTCCAGGGAGACCCCCCAGGAAAGGAGCCTCACTCTTCTGGTTCCTGCAAATTTTCTGCCATCATTCTTTGTTGGTTGAACCCAACTAGATGTTGGAAAACGGGGGGTTTGTCGATGCCACAGACACAACATCCTTCCTCCTGGAGCAGGGGCAGGGAGGAGAAGAGTGGAGAGGGGGCATGAAGGTGGGAATGAAAAGTAGCATAGAATGGTTCCTGACAGAGGCTCAACCTCTGGGTGAGGCTGAGGAATCCCCTCTGGGTGTGTCACATAGAGCTGCAGGGGGAGGACATGTCTAGCAAGAGGAAGACATCTGGGATGCCGGACTTGGAGCAGTTATGCTCATGCTGCAGGGAAGATTCACAGAGATTCCATATTCAGTGTGAGGGGTTCCTTGACATCTGAGAAAGGAAGACAGGTAGGTTCAGAGGAAGAAACCTCAGCTCACACATAACTCGTGAGCTCCCACTTTCATCAACTCGTGAGCTCCCAGTGCCTGAAGGCAGAGTGCGTCTCCTCCATTAGTCATCAGCATTCAGGAGCAGAAAATCAGAGCTCGCCTCCCTCCTAGGTGTGTGATCAGCTGCCAGACCCTGAGAGGAGCATTTCTTACCCAGGCCTTTTCTCCACAGGTGTGCCTCCTTCCTTCTCTTTCTTACCTTCCTTCTCTTTCCCTTTCTCCTACTGCGTTTCTTTGTTTTCATTCTTCCCCCACTCAGTCTGACTGCTGGGATAGTGATCTTTCCCAAACACAGGTCGCTTGGGCCCCTTCCCACTTCTACTGTCACTCCATTCTGAAGAGCAATTCCGAAGCATCAAGCATGTTCAAATGCAAATTGCACATCCTAAGAGCTCACTTTTGTCCCTAAGGAATGAGCCCAACACCTCAGGGAGACCCTGAAGGCCCTTCTCTCCCTGGCTCCAGTTCTTCTTTCGAATTTCACACACCGGGGCCTATCACGGGGAGGGGCGAGGGGGAGGGATTGCACTGGGAGTTATACCTGATGTAAATGACGAGTTGATGGGTGCTGACGAGTTGATGGGTGCAGCACACCAACATGGCCCAAGTATACATATGTAACAAACCTGCACGTTATGCACATGTACCCTAGAACTTAAAGTGTAATAAAAAATAAATAAAAATAAATTTTAAAAAAATCTCCTCCCCACCTCCCTATCTCCCTGTGCACATTACATACACCCAAGCAGCCTGTAGGCCCCAGGGATGCCCTGTATTTCCACTCCGAATGCTTTCACCAGGAGATTCCTTCCATAGAACGACTCTTCCCATTCTTTCTCCTAGCCCAACCGCCATTTCCTCTATGTAATTTTCACTTCACTCCTTCACTGGTGTTTTCTCAGCATTTCGTATTAATCATTTTCTCCTCCATAATTTATTATTTCTTCCGTATTCCTTTTATTGGTCGGGAGTGGCACCATCTTCACAGGATTCTAAGGGGAAAGTAAAAACAGAAAACTGCCTTTGCCTGGTCTCTCCTCCTCCCTCACAGCTAATCAGCCATCCAGATCTCACCGATTTAGCTCTAAAGATTTCTCAAATCAATTCCTCTCTCCCTTCCTACCACTATTGCCCTACTTCAGATGCTTGTCATTTCTCTCCTGGACCATTGCAACAGCCTTAAAATTGGCTTCCATGCCTTCAGTCTTTCTCCTCTCCAATCTATTTTCCATTCTTCAGTCACTCTGTACTCTTCCAATCTGTCTGAAACACACATCTGATCTTGTCCCTCCCCAGCTTAAAACACCTTCACCTGAGGAAGACAGTCTAAGTTCCCCAGCCCAGATATGGCCAGAGCCCCACTCTCCAGCCTCATGGTTGACACCTGTGCTTCCACTGCTCCCTCCTGAGCACATGGTGTCCAGTGCAGCCCAGGACATACCACTCGCATCTGTCCTCTTGGCATATGAGGCCCCTGTGCGGGAAATGCCTCTCACTGTCCAACACACACACACACACACACGCACATTCACACACACGGACACATTCACACATGTTCACTCACACACAGTCTTGTCAGCGTGGTGAACTCCTTCTTGGCCTTCAAAACTCACTTCCATTCTTGCTCCACAATCTACTCCTAACTGGCCATATGTAGCATAGCGATCTCCAAACTACAGCCCCCCAGTCAAATCTAGGCTAACTGCTTGTTGTTGTTTTTGTAAATAAAATTTTACTGAAGCCAGGTACAGTGCCTCACCCCTGTAATCCCAGCTTTTGGGGAGGCCAAGGCAGGAGGATCATTTGAGCCCAGGAGTTTGAGACCAGCCTGGGCAAAAGAACAAGATCCATTTCTACAAAATTAAATAAATAAATAAATAAAAGAATTAGCTGGGCATGTTGGTGTGCACCTGTAGTCCCAGCTACTCGGGAGGCAGAGGAGAGAGGATCGCTTGAGCTCAGAAGTTCAAGGCTGCAGTGAGCTATGATCATACCATTTCACTCCAGCTTTCGTGACAGAATGATTCTGTCTCTTAAAAAAGAAAATGTTATTGAAACACAGCATGACATTCATTGATATATTAACTGCAGCTGCTTTTGCACTACCCTGGCAGAGTTGAAGAGTCGAGACAGAGACCATAAATATTTATTCTATAGCCCTTTAAGGAAACTTCTCTTTATATAAATATATTTAACCTTTATATATATACACACACACACACATATATACACATATATACACACATGTATATTTGAATATTTGAAGAAACCTGAGAAATATAATTTTGAGTGAAAAGCAAAGTTCACAGTGATAGTCACAGCACGCACACAGCTTTTGCATTTGTGAAGGCAAAATCAACACTTGTAAATAAAAACGTACATATAATACAAAAATTTACAAATAGACTGAAAGATACACATTAAATACATGGCAATTATTTTCTCTGAAGAGAAGAAAGGAAAACATTTAGGCTGGTTGCCAAAGGGCTTTAGCTTTATTTTCAATCTATTTATTTTAAAAAGACTGGATGTAAATATGACAACCTATTAAAAACTGATCATCTGGAGCTGGGCGCGGTGGCTCATGCCTGTAATCCCAGCACTTTGGGAGGCCGAGGTGGTGGATCACGAGGTCAGGAGTTCGAGACCAGCCTGGCCAATATGGTGAAACCCCGTCTCTACTAAAAAAATGTAAAAATTAGCCGGGCGTGGTGGCATGTGCCTGTAGTCCCAGTTACTCGGGACGCTGAGGCAGAAGAATTGCTTAACTCGGGAGGTGAAGGTTGCAGTGAGCCAAGATCACACCACTGCGCTCCAGCCTGGGCGACAGAGTAAGACCCCATCTCAAAAACAACAACAACAACAACAAAAAACCTGATCATTTGGGATAGTGGAAATAAAGGCACTTATTGTTTTAGTTTTTTGCTTTCATATTTTCAGAGTTCTCAACATAAAAACAAATACTTCTTCAGATATCACCCCCATTTAGCCCTTCTCCACCCCTTAATTTCCACATGGAGATACTGGCCCCTCTCCCACACTTTCCTTCATTCCTTCCACACACTGAAGTGTGATACGATTAAGACAGTTGTCAACATTGTCACAAGTATGATTGTCTTTCTCACTGGAACGAATGTGAGCTCACTGAGGACAGGTACAGTTTTGAATTGATGCCCTAGTGGGTGTCTGAATATGTTTGAGATGAGTTTACCTCTCTTATGCCTATAACAAAATTTTATTTTGTTTAAAGGGTAATTATTTTTCTTATATCTCCTTAATTAGCCAAGAGCTCCTTGGGGCCAGGGATATTTTCTTACTGTCCTCTCCGTCTCTGTGGCTTGGCATCCAGCTATCACTCAAGGAAGGTGGAAAGGTGGGATCAGGACCCAGGGCTTGACTCCAGACAGCCCATCTCTAATAGAGGCACAAGCAGTCGGCCCACCTTTAACTTCCGTAACTGACTGGGATGAGAACAGACAGAGAGCAAACTGAGTAATGGACTAAAAAGCAAGGAACTTGGAGAGAAGGTTAGAGGAGATCAGATTGTTTACCCAAAGCAGAGACTCAAAGGCAAGTGCACAAATCTCTGCCACATGCCCTTAATTTGTGTACTGCTCTCTGGCCACTGTCTGTTGTTTTTTTTTTTTTGTTTTCTTTTTTTACTGGTTCCCTCTCCATACATGACCATGAGCCACTAGCACAAGGAGGTGACTGTCAAAGCATGATCTCAGATCAGCAGCAGCAGGGTCACCCGGGAGCTTGTCAGAAACACAAATGGTTGGGCCGACCCCAGAATCCCTGCTACACAGTTTGGTCCCGAGCCTTCCCCCTCTATGCTCTATGTCCTACCTTCACCTCTTACCTTGGGCAGATCCATAGTCACCCAAAGAATCCATTACCGTCCACCACTGAGATCTATAAATTCAGGGCTCTAACACAGACTCACCCTTGAACTCCGGTCATGTCTGAGCAACCTTCTGGCCCCACTTAGTATCTCTGCTTAGATCTCCTGACGGCCCTGCTCAGCACTGTGTCCTGGGTGTGAACTACCCCCAAATCTGGCCCTCGATCCAGCTGTGTGACATCGTCATCCATCTGTATAACTTATCTGGAAAGCTCTATTTTCTCACACTGTTCCCTTCCTTAATCCACCACCAATCCCCGGATATTTTACATTCTACCTGTCTGTTGCATCTACCTACACCCGTGATAACCATGGCACTTCTGTCTCAGGGATATTTAAACAAGAAAAGGGATCTTGTTTTTCCACTTAATGTGGCCCTACCAGACCTTGCATGGCCTGACCCCGCTCCTCTGACCTACCTGGCGACAGCCTCTCCCTTGCGCTTTGAAGCCCAGGCACACTGCTCAGCTTCTCAAACAGGCCATGCGCAGGGGCATCACCAGTCCTCTATGCATGCAGCCTCTGTGGGCACTGTCTCTTTACCCCAGCCCATCTTCCCCTACATTTATTCCTGCTTGCCTTTCGTAGCTCAGCTGTAGGATCCTCTTGGGATGAGACCTTCTGTCTGGGCGTATACTTTTTGTTAGGTTTCTATTGCTGCAAAACAAGCTACCACAAACTTAGAGACTTACAGCAAGACCCGTTTACTGGCTCACTCTTATCTTAGGGTAAGAGTTTGGGCACTGCATGGTTGGGTCCTCTGCTTGGGGGTCTCACAAGGCAAAAATTAAGGTACCAACTGGGTGCTCCTTTCTGGAGACTCTGGGAAGGATTCACTTCCAAACTCCTTAAGGTTGTTGGCCAAATTCAGTTCCTTGTGATTATGACTGGGGCCCCCATTTTCTCGTGAACTGTCAGCCAGGGGCGCTCTCTGCTCCTAGAGGCCGTCTCTATTCTTTCCTACCTTGTCCCCTTCATCTTCCAATCCAGCAACAAACAATCTCCCTCATATTAAATTCCACCCAAGCTTTATATCTCCACCTCCAGGGAGAACCCTGTTTATTTTTTAAATCTTGCCTGGTTAGAACAGGTCCACCAAGGATAATTCTTGTATCTTAAGATCAACTGATTTGGGGGACCTAATTACATCTGTGACACCAGCACATAGATTCTTGTTTGACTGAATAATGTGGAGAAGATGTGTACATGAGAAGGGGATCTTGGTGACCACCCAAGAATTCTGCTGACCACACAGTCTTCTGACGTTTGATTCACAGCAGTCTCTTCCACCACCTTTCTAACTTAATCTCCACTGAGCATCCTTCGCCCACACTGGGCTGGAGGTTTCTGTCTCTGTGCCTTTGCTCACGCTGGCGCCTCTCTCTGGAATGCCTTCTTCTGTCATCTTTGCTTAACACCACCCCAGTCCTTCCTGTCCCCTCTTCTCTGTGTCCCTGTAGCACTGGTCACATCTAGGACAAAGCCCTAGCACTGTCCAGCATGGAGTCACTGCTGCTGAGCTCGTTAGCCCTGATCAGCCTGGGAGCAGGTGGATGACAGGAAATGGTGCTTATTCCTCGTGGCCTGAGCCGGCGGCACCCAGGCCATGGTGGGGTACAGGTTAGATGCTCCATACATGACAGAGTGAACTGAAGGAAGCGGAACCCGGAGACCTGCAGAGTGACTGCTGAGAGGTGGATGAGAGGAGAAAAGGGAGAGGGAAGTGGAGGGTGATTATGGGAGAAGGCTCGGGACCTCCCCTGCACGTGGCTTTCTCTCCGTTCACAAAAGGTCAGTAAGGCCGGCGCCACAGGAAGTCTTGGATGAGCTACCTGGGGTGGGGCTGAGGGGCTGCTTTTAGAGTGGGGGCCCCATCCTCCATGTCACACTCATTGATTGTCTCACAAAGGATCAGGCAGTCTGCGGAACAGACACAAGTTTGGATTCTAAAAATGTTTATGCACAATAAGGTTCAAACTTTTAAAGCTGGTATATATAGTTTAGCTGAAGCTTAAGTAGTGAAGGCAGATAAATAGCTATGCAGAGAGAAGAAAAGACATGATCCATGTCCCAGAAATTATCCAAGAAAATGTGAGTGATGTTTTACATGTTTGGATTTGGGGAGAGATGGTTTTGGTTCAGGATAGGCAGGGCAGGGCCTTTTCTCTGGAAGCCTGCCTGGTGACCCTGAGAACAGGACCATCTAGAATGCTAAGAGAATCCCTCCTCATACCAGTGGCGATCTGAGCTCTCACAGAACACAAATACCATGGTGGCAGAGGCTGGACAAGCTCCTAGGCTGGGACTTGTCCACACATCCCCTGATAGGAGCATCATCTCAAAGCAAAGCAGCCACACCCACAGTAAGTAGTCCCCAGGCATTTGTCCTGCTTTCCTTTGCTTGTTGTGTAGTTGCAAGAGATATGCAGACTGCACTCTCAGGGAGGAGGGTGAGGCTGAAGGGAAGAGCAGTGCTGGGGTGAAAGGAACACCAGACAGGGAGGAGGCAAGCTGAGGTCCAGCCCTCCAGTCCTGGCTAAGTAACTCAAAGTGGGCAGCTAATAAAATAGTGCAGCCAGCATTAGAAATAAACCAGACATCTTATTGTCTGAAATTATTTCTGTTATTATAGACTAGAATCTATAAGCTTCAAAATTTTTAATTGCCAAAAAATTCTAATGGAAAAAGTATAGAAATGCTAAAATGTCTACTTTTGACTGTCATTTACCACTTCAGCATGGTGATGACAATGGCTTTCGTGTATTTAGTCCCTCAACTCATTGTGCAGTGGCTTTGCAGAAGCAACAGTCATCTCGCCAGCTTTTGGCCTTCCCTGCCACCCAGCAGAGGCTTGCCCTGAGTGCCTGCTGCCCAGTTGGGTCATCCAGCAGCCACAGCAGAACTCATTACTCTTGGAAAATTGCTTCCCATACTCTAATGTGCCCTGTTGGGCATCTGTGGAGACCTGGACCCCCCAAAAACTGCTCAAGACTGACCATAAAATATTTAGAGCCAGAGATATTACTTTGAAAATACTTCCTAATATATAAATTATCCAGAAAAGGGCTCCATGCCTGCTCATTAGGGCAATGTTTTAACAGGGCCACCATCCTAGGGTATTTACTCTGCAATAATCCATTCCCACAATTGAACTAAAATATAAGTGAGGCTTTCATGCAGTGGGAAAGAAGGGAGTTTGAAATATCAATTGGTTCAGGACGTCTATAAATACATATTTTCCAGTGGTGGCACTTGACTCTCAAAGCCAGGTCCTGGCAGCTGAGCCTGGCCGATAGCATTGGCTTTGCTCTGTGAGGGCAGTGGTGAGACTGGTAAGATTATTTCTTTTACAGAAAATCAAGCTAATGATTAGAGCAGTCACTGGAATGACTGAATGCTTCTTTGTGCTAGGCACTATACTAAATTATTTAAAGGGATTAACTGTTTCAGCTGTCGAAACAAACATACCAAGTGGGTGTTTTTAACAGACCCAGAAACTGAGGCAAAAAGCTAAAGACTTTTCCTTTAGTACAGGGCCACAAACCAGCAGCTCAGAGGGAATTTGGACATAGATTTCTTTTCTTTTTTTTTTTTTTTTTTTTTTTCCAAAATGGAAATAACAATGTTTTGTGTGTGTGTGTTTGTGTGTATGTGTGTGTGTGTTTGTGTGTGTGTGTGTGTGTGTGTGTGTGTGTGTGTATTTTTCTATCTTTATCTCTATTTCTATCTCTTTCAATGTCTCTGGGCAGGGCATAAAATGTCCAGTTTGCTACAGACCCCACCAGTCCCTAATGTCTTTCACCTTGCACTTTACACATATTTATTCTACCCATTTGCCCCTTGAAGATGCTGAGTTGTTAACTTCATGTGGACTGGTCAACAGGGCTAGACTTGGTCAGCAGGTTGGGGCAGTGTCTTGGGGAAACAACAGTACCCTAAATTCAGTTCTGCCACAGGAGGGGCTCACCTAGCTCCTCTGTCTTTCTTCTCTCTTTTCTAATCTTGTCACTGAAGCCACCTCAGACCTTTTCAGAGCTTTGTTTTTGGAAAGTATCCCTGTTGGGCTCTCCAGAAGCAGGTGCTAAGATAGAGGAGTGAGGGGCACGAGTTGTATTGAGATCAACAGCTAACGGGACCGGAAGAAAGCAGGATTGGGCAGAGGAGGTGACCGATTAGTTAAGGGGAGCTGGGCCCAGGGAGTCCTGGCCAGCGGGGAACAGCAGGTGGAGGGCCTGGAATCCTAAGTCCAGCCTCAGACTAAAGAGGTCAGGCCTTTCTAACCGGGCCCTGCGAAGTCCCTGGAAGGTGAGATTTAGAAAGTGTGCACCGGACAAGCCACCTGGGATCCAAAGCACAACTAGGAGAGTCTGGAAGGGGACGGGAAGACTGACCCCACATTTGCATGACAACAAGAAGCTCTAATTTCAACCTTCCTTTAGGCCATCTTTCTCTGCCTAAAAGAACCCTTTCTCTAAACCTAATCACCTCCCAAAGGCCCCATCTATAAATGCCATCACATTGTGGGTAAGGACTTCCACAGATGAATTTGGGGCAACACAGTTTGGTCCATAGGAACCCTTATTATGAAAGGCATCAGAGCATTAAGACATCTCTTAGGCTAGCTCCAGGCAGACACAGGTGACTGAGCGCACCCATTTTCTACCTTCTAAACTGTACCATTTGGTTTCCTTGTGGCCTTGTAGAGTAGTATTTTGGTTCAATTCCTTAGAAAAAGCTCAAACCAAAATGAATTTCCTAACATTTTCACCTAAAAGGTATAAACCCAGGCTCAGCAGGGATGTGTGTTTTCACTCTCAGCATATAGATGTTAGGGATCCAGCACAACCTTCTTCCTCCCCAAATTCTCTTTCAGACACTCTGGGAGAACCTGAGCAAGGGTGAGGGCCTTGCCAGCACCCAGCCATGCACCCATGGGCATCCTGGTCCTCAGGCCGCTAGCCTCCAGAACAATGAGAAAATGGATCTCTCTTGTTTCAGCCAAAAAATATACCTCACATGCACATTAGTTTTCTATTCAAGAGCCCTGATGTCCCCCTCAGGTGTTCTGTGTGAGCGCTTGACCACGTGTAGGTAGGAGGGGTCCTTGCTCAGTGCCCAGGTGTTTCACTGTACCCCATGGGCTCCAGTAGGGATGGCACTGAGTCTGAGGGGCTGAAGAAGAGACCTAAGACAGCAACCAAGACACAGGGTTTATTGAGGGAATTTGCATAGAGCATGGTCCAGTAGCAGCAGGCTGGACAGGAGAACCACTACAGTTTGTAAAAAGTATGCCATTCATATAGCATTTCACGCAGCACCCTCCACTTAACCCAAAACAAAGGGCCTTGACTCGCTGTACAGACTGGGTTCCAAGGGGTGGGCCAGGGGTTCAGATGTCCTTCCTGGGTAAGGAGTGGATTTCTTTCTCTCTCTCTTTCTCTCTCTTTCTTTCTTTCTTTCTTTCTTTCTTTCTTTCTTTCTTTCTTTTTCTCTTTCTTTCTTTCTTTTCTTTCTTTCTCTCCTTCCTTCCTTCCTTCCTTCCTTTTTTCTTTCTTTCTTTCTTTTCTTTTCTTTTTTCAGAGTCTCACTCTGTCATCTAGGCTGGAGTGCAGTGGCGCAATCTTGGCCCACTGCAACCTCTGCCTCCTGGTTTAAGCAATTCTCCTGCCTCAGCCTCCCTAGTAGCTGGGATAGACATGCATCACCATGCCCAGCTAATTTTTGTATTTTTAGTAGAGGCAGGGTTTTGCCATGTTGGCCAGGCTGGTCTTGAACTCCTGACGTCAAGTGATCCGCCCACCTCAGCCTCCCAAAGTGCTGGGATTATAGGCGTGAGCCACTGCACCTGGCCAGGAGTCGATTTGTGAGTGCAGCTCAGATTCCTTAGCTCGGGGCTCTGAACACACATTCTTCTTAGACCATAGGGTCATTCTCAGGGTCAGCTTCAGTTATGGCTGTCAGGGGCCTCTGCCACACTCAGGGGCTGTGCAGTGCTGCAGAGTGAAAGGCGGTAGCTGCAATTGGGAGCCTCCCTCCCCTCCATCCCCTCCCCTGTGTCACTGACAAAGAGGATACCACTCACCACATCCCACATAGAGGGAAGGCTTTCTGGGAATGTCACTCCTCCTTGACAAGGAGCAGGGGGCTCCCTCCGTATCTTAGGCATATGTTCCTGAACATTGGGACAATGGACAATCTCGGACTGTACTTTTTCCAGCTGTGCTCCTGGGCCCGCCCTCATGCTGTGGGTCCCATCCCCAGGCCCTGAGTAGCTGCTTAAATGGAGCTGCAGAAGAGCCAAAGCTTCCATCACTCTCACCTTCTCTTAGCTTCACCCACAAACTGATTCTCCTCATGCCATGCCCTGGCCCATCTGTTTCTCTGTCATCTGACCTTCCTGATACAAATATTTCCTTCTTCTGCCTCAACTACATTGGCCAATTAATTGAGCTTACACTCAATTTCCTGTCCTCTGGGACACATGTCTTGACTCCTTTTATGAGCCCCTGTACCCATTTTGTGCTGCCTGTGCCCTACCTTGGGCTGCTTGGTGTTGGCTGGCACAGGAGACCCAGCGCTCTGCAACATCAGGGACGGGGCTGGCTCTGTGGAACGATAGCTGCCAACCCAGCCCAGTGCCTGTGCTATGCAGTATGCAGGAGCCGCAAGCATGTGTGCTGCTACTCGGGGCACCTACGTAAGGGCAAGGACAGGACAGGCTCTGGGGGCTGCAGGTGATGTTCCCAGTGAAGAAAATGTTGTGGCATAATGTTGTCCCTGGTCATTTCTGAGGACCCACAGAAATACCCATTCTGTGTATATGATGTATCACTTCATTATGCAGGAATTTTGGCCGCTATGAATGAGCTATAAGGAAACCAGGTGGCATTTGTAGCATTTCAGAACCATTCTCAAGTGCACTCGTTCTATTAGATACTCTACAAATCAGCGGGGAGGGCACTGGAAGGGTGAGTTTGTAATACATTTGAAATATTTTATAGTCTTTTCCCTCTTTGAAATTGTTACAGTAAATAAAATAAGTTTAACTCAGAGCTTCATAAACGTAAGTGGCCATGAAACTCTCCCTTGTGTGGGACAACCTCCTGCCACTGACACCCCTTTCATGGGGGTGGTGGCCTGCAGTTCCCAGAGCCTGCCCTGTGATGTCCAATAGAAGTACCTGGGAAGGGTAGTTTGAGAAGCACCAATCTGACTTTCTCTTTAGAAAATCAAGCCCATTCCACAGATACAGTCAGATATCTGTGATGTTATCAACTGGCATGCCTTCCAATTCAGTGCGATAAACATTGATTAAGCCCGCACTGAGTATAGAATACTGAAACAGGTGGTGTGCGAAAGACAGATAAAGAATGCTTCTATGAAGCTTATTGCCTATGACATGACAGAAGATAAGTTAGGAAGATAAACAGCTCTAGAACAAGATAAATTGCCTTTCGTATTGATTAAGGTAAGTGTTATAAAATAGATACAGTGTCATGGGAGTCAAAATTAAAAGAGAAAAAACCGTATCCAGCTGGAACAATCAGAGTAGGCCACTATCCTGAGGTCCTGACAGATCTTTCCACCTGCCTGCCTGAGGTCTCGGCTTGGATATCTCAAACCAAACTCATGAGCCTGCTCCTATAAACCCAATGCTTCTCCCCTGTCCTCTCTCTCAGAAGGGTACCAGCCACCTGCTGCATAGGCTGACACCCTGGAGTCTTCCTTGTCTGGCCCTGTCCGGCCATAGAGAAGTGTATTCACGGTGTCTTTGTCTTTCTCTGCAGCACTTGTGTCAGCCTGTGGTGTCACGCCTATGTGTGTGTTCCTTTAATGAGTGTCTGCCTCCCCTACTCTTTGGGAGCACCTCGAGAACACACATGTAATGTTCCTGCTCATCAGCATAGTCTCAGAATTGGGTTAATTCCTGGCACCGAGGAGTCTCCAAATAAGTGACGCTGAATAAATGCCTGAAGGAACAAATAAACGAGCGTGTGGACTGGTTTCAAAACTTACCCTTGACTGAGAGTTACAATGTGTAGAAATGGAGGAAAAGCATTTTCAGGGTGAAAGGAATCAGAGGAGCAAAGTCACTGATGGCAGCATGGATCCTTGATAGAATCCTGGAATGGAAATAAGACATTGGCGGAAAAACTGGTGAGATCTAATTAAAGTCTGTAGTTTAGTGGAGAGTGACGTGCTAATGTTAATTTCTCAGTTTTGGCAGATGTGCCCTGGGAATTTAAGATGTCAACATTATGGAAAGCTGCTGAGGGGTAGATGGGGACTCTCTGTACCATCTTTGCAATGCTTCTGCTGTAATCTAAAAGTATTATAAAATTGAACGTTTATTTTTTAAAATTAACTTTCTTTTGCCCCAGAGGAAATGGAGACCATCCCAGTCAAATTAAAGCAAGTCTTGGTAGTTATGACCAATATCAGAGCTTTGGTCCTAGAGTCCTTGGAATTAATAAAAGCAACATGCTTAAGGGTGTTTTCTAAAAAATAAAATAAAAAATAAAATAAAAAAAAATAAAAGGGGAGGTGAGATTCATGGTGGGCCACAGCAGAATGCTGGGTGTGTTCAGGGCATGTCTCTGACAGGTGAGGCACAGACCAGCAGAGCTCCTTTTCTCCTCCCCAAACATTTCCCACTGTTCCCTTGCCAGATACTGGCTTGAGGAAACTGACTCAGAGGTCCTTTTCAGTTGAAGGCTAGCTCAAACCTCCAGACTGCTGACCTGGGACCCTGTCCTGCAAAAATCCCCTGCCAAAATCCCCTTAGATCCCTGTCACTAACTCTACAAGCCGGCCCCACAACCCTGTGCTTTGCTGTTTGCTGGTCCTTCTTTTCTTTTCTTTTCTTT
>NW_016805750.1:668968-686796 GCF_001698545.2 Rhinopithecus bieti
TTTTTTTTTTTTTTTTTTTTGAGATAGAGTCTCGCTCTGTCGCCCAGGCTGGAGTGCAGTGGCACAATCTCAGCTCACTGCAAGCTCCGCCTCCCAGGTTCACGCCGTTCTCCTGCCTCAGCCTCCCTAGTAGCTGGGACTACAGGTGCCTGCCACCACACTCGGCTAATTTTTTTATATTTTTAGTAGAGACAGGGTTTCACTGTGTTAGCCAGGATGGTCTCGATCTCCTGACCTTGTGATCTGCCTGCCTCGGCCTCCCAAAGTGCTGGGATTACAGGCGTGAGCCACTGCACCCGGCCTGCTGGTCCTTCTTTGGGGGACAGCCTTAAGGTGCTGAAGTAGCCCTGCCCATGGGAAATGCAGGATGGCTCATAGCCAGTGACTGGCTAGTGTGAGGCTGCCCCGCACAGCTGCCCGCTAGGCTCAGGACAGACTCTGAGGTCGACTCATGCTCCAGTACTCCCTGTGGGGTCTGCCTATGTCTGGGGCTTCTCCTGAAATCACACTCTTGCTTGGTTTCCTTCTTTCTGTTTTCTGTCCTGCTTTCACACCCTTGGGGTGTGTGTGTGTGTGTGTGTGTGTGTGTGTGTGTGTGTGTGCATGCACAGACATATTTCAGAATTTCCTTAATTGGTCCTTGCTTTAAAATCTAATTCTAAAAAAACCAGAACCCAGACACTAAGAATAGGTTTTAGCATCACAAGACCTACCCTTAAACTCTAGCTGTAATACCCACCAGCTGTGTGACCTTGGAGACCATCTCCCCGCCCCTCTTACCTGTAAAGTGAAGATAATCACATCTGCTTCTTGGCTGATCATGGTGCTTACACAGGTTAATTGGTGTCAAGTACCTGGCACCCCTTTCCTCGGTCCCTGAGTGCGCAGTTCCTGAGCATCCTGGGCCCGTTTTCCGTGTGAAGGCTGTGTCCATGGACCTCAGATAAACTCCCTGTGTGTCTCAGTCAATAGAGGATATTAGCAAATGCTTAGCCAAGTGTTCTGGCTGCATTTACTCCCACATCCACCGTCATAAAAAGTAAACAGCAGAATAAATTGCCCATCTGCTGCCATCAATCACAAATACAATCTTCGCCCACTGTAACACAAGGCAAATACAGTAATGACAAAATCCATGGCTGGGGAAATGATAGAGTGGCGGCCAGGATTTTCCTCTCTCCACAGCCCCAGTCCATGATCTATTATTTAAATGCATAGGGAGCAACCACAGCGATCAATATGTTGCCTGCCTTCGCTGTCACAAGGCAGGCTGGTTGCTCGGGCCTCGAACTTCGGGCCTCTGGATGGCATGCTTCAGGCGGCTCCGTTCTAGGTCAGTGGACCCTGAGAGGAAGGAAAGCAAAGCCCCTAGTCCTCAGAGGTGGAAGAAGTCACTAGAAGGAGCAAGACAAGAATATGTCACAATGGTTCAGTACCTTCACATCTATAAAGTAAGTTTAAAATAAATGTTTCTGGTTTCAAAAGAGATAGGAATGTTCACAAATATGGAAAAACACAAGGAAGAAAATCTTAAAAATGTATGATTTTACAGCTCCCCAAATAGTCACTGTTAAAATATTGCTCTGTGTCCTCTTAGACGTTTTCTCATCCATGTAGGCATATGCACACATATATACAAAGTTGAGGTAATGCTAGGTGTCCAACTGTGTTCTTCCTACTCTCTCTGTTTCTGTTTTTCTTTTTGCCTGTCTGTCTGTCTGTCGATCTCTCTCCTTTGTATACATTTTGTAAGATAGATATATCTTACTAGTGTTGATGTAGGCACAGTTATAAACTACATACAGCCCTATTAGTAATGCACATTAAACTACGACTTAAGAGTTTCATGCCATGTAATTATATGAATGTGCTTTGGTTTATTTGAGTACTTCCTTATTGTTGGATATTGAGTTATTTCAATGTTATGTAATTATGAATAGCACTTTAAAAACAAGATTGTTCATCAAAGTTTGTCGCATCTCTGATTAGCACTTTAGGATCAAATCTATGAAGAACAATGACTAGGTCAACATGTACAGATTGTTGATACCTACTGCCAAACTGCCCTCAGAAAGGTCTGCCAATGTACACCACCAGCGTGAGTGTGCGCACATGCATTTCTGTGTCTCCTGACCAACACTGGGTTCTATCTTTTTTTTTTTTTTTTTTTTTGAGACAGAGTCTCACACTGTCACTAAGGTTGGAGTGCAGTGGCACGATCTCAGCTCACTGCAACCTCTGCCTCCCAATTGTTCAAGCAATTCTCCTGCCTCAGCCTCCTGAGTAGCTGGGATTACAGGCACACACCACCATGCCTGGCTAATTTTTGTATTTTTAGTAGATACGGGGTTTCACAATGTTGATCAGGCTGGTCTCGAGCTCCTGACCTCATGATCCACCCACCTTGGCCTCCCAAAGTGCTGGGATTACAGGCATGAGCCACCATGCCTTGCCGGTTCTATCTTTTAAAAAAGCCTGCTAGTTTAATAGATAAAAATAATACTTCATTATTCTACCTTGTGTTGAGTAAGTTTAGCAACAATATAATCTTAATTTGTTTGGTATTTGCTCCGTTTGACAGATGAAAAAAATTAAGTTCCGAGAGAATAAGTTCTCAGCCAGCATCACAGAATTTATGGCAAGACAGCACCTATGAGAGTGAAGTGCTTCCTGGCTCTAAAATCTCTGTTACATCAGAATAATTGTTGATAAAATTCTGTATGAAACTTCCACATCATGGTATTTATGGATCACACATTTGAGTTTAATGAAAGAGATTTGAGCAATGAGTTTGACAAAAGGGGAATGTAAATCTGGCCACAAGAGTATGTCTCTTTTGTTCTTGGTGAAACCCTTGGTTGTTCAAGGAGGGGCAGGCTGTGTATATGTGTGTGCTTGTGGATGTGCACACATGCATATATGTATCTGTGTGTTTTAGGGGGTGCTGGTGTGAGCTCAGAGCACAAGAAGGGCCCCAGCCTTTTCCCACTGCTCACTGCTGTTTTTTTGCACAATTATAAAACAGAACCTGCCATGTCACATAAGGACCGCTGCTGGAACAACCAGTGTCCCTGGGATTGATGGCATTCATTCTACAGACGTTTCTTAAACAGCTGTGCTTGTCATTGAATGAAACTATGAACACACTAGGAATAGTCTCTTCCCTCACTGGACTTCTGTCTAGTTGAGCGAAGCAGAAAGACCAGCCATTGATAGATCACGACTCATGTACAACCTTGAGTAATCAGTAAAATATCACTGTTGTGGAGAGAGATTTACATGCACCAAATGCAAGTAAGCCAAACAACTATCTTAAAGTGGGTGTGTGGGCCTCATTAGCATGCTGAAACTAATCAAATGAGTGAGAAAATAATAAATCTCCTGGGTTGAATTCAGCAAGGTCTTCTAGGGTCAATTACAAGTACAATTAACAAATAAACTCGTAGATTATTTCCTGTTTACACTTCAAATAAACCTGACTTTGCTGATTTACACAGCAGGTTGCACCTTGATTGTAAATTATTAAGTGGTCATTAATGAATGGCATTACTGTTTTAATTTCCCCAAGTGTGTTTGAGTATCACAGCAAAGAGATGAGATCAGTCAACACATTTGCATATCATCCAGCAAGCAAGACATAAAGCAGAGTTAACCATACTTTGGAAATAGATGTCTGAAGAGAAAGCTTACCCCTAAGTTTACATTACAATCTTGATAAATCTCTCCCCAGTTATGCTGGCAATGAACCTTGAGAACAGGGGGAGATCTGGTTTGTTAAATTGCATTGAGTCCCCAGCTCTCAGATATGGATGAGTAACAAAAGTTCCATGTATGATTCTTATCATGTGTGGGTCATTACCGCCATCCATGCACAGATATAAGAACTGTGCTGGGAATCTGGTGTGTGATGCTGCAATCCCTCCAGTCGGTTCTCACGGAGAGCCAGTTTCTTACCGAAGATCAGCAGATCCCGACGACACTGTGGAGCCTCCTGGAGATTCAGACTCAAGGCTTCTGCCCACTCACATGTCTTCCTGCTCTCCCTTCAGCCCCCTCATTCCTCAGAAGCTCGCTTCCCTCCTCCCACATCCTGTCTGACCCTCCATGCTGCCCTGGAGCACTCTCCAAACAGGTGCACCCTGCTGGAGTCTGAGCACTGACCCGGCAAGGCAAGGGCTCCCAGGAGAGACACAAACAATCTGAGTGAGGCTGGCAGGAAGCCCTTTCACCCCCCAGTTATTCTGGTGCTTGCTGTTTCTGACTATCAAAGTAGCTACACTGAGGAAAGAGACTTGCCCTGTGTGTGCACTCCGGGGAGCAGGCAGGCCGCTGTCACACGCCCCCATGTTTTCCCTGGGCTTGTTGTGTGTAGCAAGCACTCAGTTTATTTCTGTTGAATGAGTGAATGATTGAATGAGAGCCTCCACTGCAGCTCTGGGCTCTCAAGAAACTGTGGTGGCCTCTGTCCTCCAGACACCCCTCGTTCAGTGTTGGTTGTCACAGCCATTCAAGCAACTCTTGAAAAACATAATTCTGACTTTCATTTTATCTTCATGGATCGCATGTGCAGATTTGTTACATGGGTATAATGTGTGTGATGGTGGGGTTTGGGACACAAATGATCCTGTGACCCAGGTAGTGAGCATGGTACCTAACAGGTGGTTTTTCATCCCTTGTCCCCACTCTTTCTTTCTCTAGTGGTCCCTGGTGTCCGTGGTTCCCATCTTTGTGTCCGTAGGTACCCGATGCTTAGCCCCCACTGATACATAGCTGCTTTTATAAGCACCTCAACTTGGAAGCAACGGGATGCTGGTCTCCCAGTAGAGGGCATGACTTAAGTTTACAGAAGGGACTCACTTGTTGAAGGGACCTCCTGTCTTCTAAATTTCAAGTCCAATTTTAAAAATTGAAGTGCTCTTAGATATGTGCAGCCTTCCAGTAATTTCCAGCTGAGTTCCACTCCACTTCCCAGAGTCAGGCTCCTCCTCTCATCAGGCTCAAAGCATTTAAGCACCAAGTGAGGAAGGAATTCAAACAGCTTCGGGACATGTGGGAAGGATGAGAAAAGGAGGAGTGTGAAATGCCTCCCAAAGATGTAACAATTTGTCAGGTTTTCCAGAAAATAAGCAATTCCCTCTGTCCCCAGCTTCTAGGTGCAAAAGAAAATAGCTGAATTTCCAAAATGCAAAAGGCTCCTGCCTCCCAGTTCCCAGATTTGGGCAGCAGAGGGATAATATGTCCCCAGCATTCTCCAAGATAGAGCCTTACTTTGTGGATGTTTCATCTAAATGGGGACCAGCGCTCCCGAGAAGCCAAGGAACAGGATATGAAAAATACAAGTGGCAAAGAACCCTGGTTCTGTGATTTACTGGCCATGTGACATGGGAAAATTGCTTCCTCTCTCTGAGTAATTTTTTTTTTTTAGTTCATAAGCTGTAGATATGAATACTGATCTCTTGTTGTTGTAAATTATCTCACATATTAAAGCACTTGGCACATGGAAGACTCCCAAATATTTCACAGTCATTCTGGCTCAGGGGTTACTCCTGGAGGAAGGACTTCCTTCCCTTCATTTGCTCTCGAGTCCACTTGACTCCCTTGGTCCCACTGGCCTCCCTCTTGCACCCCCGCCTCTGTGCAGACCATGAGCTTCACGAGGGTGAGGAAGAAGGCGCAGGTGTGTCTGTTCACAGCCATGCCCTGCACGGCCCTATCCTGGCACACAATGGACGCTCACTGAATACGTATTGGGTGACTAACTCAACAAATCCTAGAGGCCATCGCAGGGCAGAGACCTCCTCTCTTTTTATTCTTCAGAAGTATTCCACACTTTATGGTGTTCCTTGAGCCTCCTTAAGCTTCTGGTGATGAGAGAAAAGCTTATTACATCTCAATCTATTCTCTTTCTACCTTTAAATATTGGCATTTTACTGTAAGAAAAGCAGACTTTATTTTGACTCATATAAAATTTATTTTAAAATAAAAAACCCTAAAAATTCAAAGAAAGAGTAATCAGCCACGAGAACTTCTTTGTTTTCGTGACGTGTGCCCCCTGGGCCCATGCCAGGCATTCTTCAGCTCTCTCATCTCTAACACAGTGGAAGCTCCGCTCCCCACATGGCTGCTCTTGCAGTAAAATGACAGTTGACTCCCAACTGTCCTGAGACTTCAGCTTTTCTCTTACATTCAACAAGATAAAGAAGCATTAGACCAGGGACCCAGAGTTCTTGAGCTGCTTTCTCCTCACCTGTATGTCTCCTAAGCCCTCGTAGGAGCAGCTTCAGTCATGGAGGGCACCATGCTCAGGGTGTCCACAGCTCCCAGGTCATCAGCAACCATCTCTGACTCTGTGCAAAGCTGAAGAGTGAGGATCCTTCCAAGACAGTCACCAGAACACTGCCTGTGTGGGGGAAGAAGGTGGACTGAGGAAGGAAAAGCCTTCCTGGCATTCAAGGCTTCTGACCCCAACCTTTCCCTCTGTCCAGAGGGCTGGGGTCTCCAAGCCACCGTGACCACGTGCTCAGATGGGCAATTTCAATGCTGCTGCCTCCCATGCCCCACAGCTCCTCATCCTTCCTTCCCTCCAGGCCTTTCACACTGGGGAAGGGGGTGTTTTCCTTGATGTCTGTTGAAGCCTGACCTCAAAGCCAAGCCTCAACCCCTTCTTCAAAAAGCCTTCCCTGGCCTTCCTGAGGCTTCCCCCGCACCCCTCACCACAGTGAGTTTCATTGTCTATCAGTGAGATTGCATGCCTATGACACTTCTGTTTTCACAGTTTCCCTCCACAGAGCAGTGGGTAAGTCACAGAATGAGTGTCCCATCACTTAACAGCTATGGAACCTTAGCCATAAAAAAGGTCTTCATGAACTTTAGTTTCCACATCAGCCAAAAGGATAATACCTAACACATGGGATTCTTGTGAAGGTTAAATTGGAATAATTCCTGTAGGCAGATGGCCTCTGAAAGTGTGCAGTAAGATTTACAAGGATGTCAATGGCAGTATTGTTTTAGTTTTTGTTTATTTTGTGTTTTTTTGAGATGAAGTCTTGCTCTGTCACCCAGGCTGGAGTGCAGTGGTGCTATCTTGGCTCACTGCAAACTCCACCTCCTGGGTTCAAGCAATTCTCCTGCCTCAGCCTGCTGAGTAGCTGGAATTATGGGCATCTGCCACCACTCCTGGCTATTTTTTTCTTTTTCTTTCTTTTTTATTTTTATTTTTTGAGATGGAGTCTTGCTCTGTCACCAGGCTGGAGTGCAGTGGTGTGATCTCGGCTCACTGCAACCTCTGCCTCCCGAGTTTAAGCGATTCTGTTGCCTCAGCCTCCCTAGTACCTGGGACTATAGGTGCCCGCCACCACACCCAGCTAATTTTTGTATTTTTAGTAGAGATGGAGTTTCACCATGTTGGCCGGGATGGCCTTGATATCCTGACCTGGTGATCTGCCAACCTTGGCCTCCCAAAGTGTTGGGATTACAGGCGTGAGTCAGTGCGCCCGGCCAATTTTTGTATTTTTAGTAGAGACAGGGTTTCACCATGTTGGCCAGGTTAGTCTCATGCTTTCGACCTTTTGATGCACCCACCTTGGCCTCCCAAAGTGCTGAGATTATAAGCATGAGCCACCATGCCAGCCAGTATTGTTTTTAAGAGCCAAAATTCAGGAAAACTTTTAAATGCCACCAAAACAGAATTGATTAAATAGATTTTGATTATATCCTAAAGTGAAATATTATGCAGCTATTAAAAAGAATAATGTTCCTCCTCAGTTTTCCTCATGGTCCAAATTGAACTGCATTTCTTAATAGATTCAGAAGATAATGGTAGTCTTCAAGATAGACAAACAGTAGGGATTTCCAAATTTCAAGCTCACTGTGAGAAATCCTAAGCTTCTATATACTATATATGAATGAAGCATTTTGCTCAGAGTTATCAGTTGACAATTTTTCTTCTAAGAAAGAGACGGGGAGCACAGGGCTCGGTGGCTTACACCTGTAATCCCAGCACTCTGGGAGGCCGAGGCGGGCAGATCACCTGAGGTCAGGAGTTTGAGATCAGCCTGGCCAACAGGATGAAACCCTGTCTCTACTGAAAATACAAAAATTAGCCGGGCATGGTGGTGGGTGCCTGTAATCCCAGCTACTCAGTAAGCTAAGGCAGGAGAATCGCTTGAACCCAGTAGGCAGCCGAGATTGCACCACTATACTCTAGCCTGGATGACAGAACAAAACTCCATTAAAAAAAAAAAAAAAAAAAAAACAGGCTAGGCTAGCACACTGTCTGTTGGTCTGTTGGATCCATAGTTTTCAGACTTTGTACTGGGTGCTTGAGAATTGCTGGGATCCCCTGGGAACCTGAGAGAATTCCACCATGAGGCTCCTCAACCTACTTACACTGACCTCATCTGCAAAATTCCTTCTGAAGCCTGTTCTTTTACCTTCAACCTTGGAATTGTTCCATAATTTTCACCCTCTGTATTTCCCCCAAATACATTCAAGGGCTTCTCTTCACACAAGTGTCTGCCATTTATTGGTGGAGCATTTGCTGTGCTCTAACAGGGACTTAAGATAGGAATAATAATGAAAGTATAGGACCAGAGCCTGCTGCATTGTGCAGAGCCATTCAATGCCAGCCTGCCACAGAGAGGCATCGTTGTGTCTGATCAGGGGGAAATGATTTTTTTTTGCCTTGTCTTCCACTGTCGCCTATGAAAGCCTCCTAGAGCGTCTCCCTCCTCCCCACAAGCATACCTCACACATCTGACTCACTCGTCTTACTGTGTTTCAGGCTTTGGGAACTCAGTCCATTCAAATTCCACATAAAAACTGATGAACCAGGGCCAAAGTGAGGACTGGACTGTGAGTGAGGAGCCTCTGATCCAGGCCTCTGGCTCTGCAGGAGCTCATAGAGCTGAAGTGGCAGTGCTTCCAGCTCTGCCCACTGGACAGACTGGAATTCAAATCTGAACCCTCTGCCACTCCGTTTGCTCATTTACAGAATGGGTGTGGTATCACCCATCTCTTTGGCTGCTTGTGAGAATTAAGAGAAATGAGGCATGTAAAGTCCCTGGAGCATAGGAAGTCCTCCCAAGAAGTAATTTCTCGAGCTGCTGGAAAAACATCTCCTAAGCTTGAATGAACTTTGAGCGGTCAGGTGGTAAATTTTGTCAATAAATTATTACAGAATAAAAGCATATGCATATACATTGCTATTAAGCATATCAGGGATTTCAAATATTAAAGCCTTTAAACTTCTAAAAACTGCTGCAACATTGCAAAGATGATAACCACAGGATTAGAAACTGAACTTAAAGATCATCATAGTCAACATAAAAGAACACCATTTGCATATGATGTTTCATATAAAGTGTCTCCTAAGAAGGGAACTAATTCTAAAATTATCTTTTGTAATTTATCAATGTAAACATATGGTGATAGAATACATAAACAAACATTTAAAATTATGTACAAAGCAGGAAGTCCTTTCTTTTTTTGTATGATCTTCACCAATTTCAGAGGACACATTAAAATGACATTGGATGAACTTGCCTTTACAATTAAATTCAGAATTATGCAAAACCCATTGATATGAAGACGTAAAACCTCTTAGAAAATTTGTTCCACAAAATTATCATCTTTAGTTTTACTAAAACTTTTCAGAAATGTATCCCAATACTGTCACAAACAATTTTTAACAGCTCCAATACGAACTAAACTAGCAAAAGAAAATCGTTTTCAAAAATTATTTGTGATCTTACATTTGCCGAGTGACTGACATTGCTTTGAAGTATGTCAATTGGATTAAGTTGCTAAGTAAAATTTCTGATGACCTAATAAATGAATTTGCAAAAATATAAGCCTGAAAAATTTATCATCAATTAAAGTATTATACTGATAAATTATTTGTTGTATTGTATAAATTATGACACAAAAAATATTCTCTTAATTTTGAATTTATATTGTGGAATATCATTATTACCTTAATGTATTACAATAACATTATTTTTAAAGGATAAGGCTTTATATTTTAGTGCCTTTAACTACACTTTTTCTGCTTTTATATTGGGACAAAATACACATAGTGTACAATGTTTCATTACTGATATTTTGTATGTTTTTTCTGCTTTTTGTATAAGGGACCCAGCAAATAATGTAGCTAGTCCAGCATGTCTTCACGGATTGCCCACCCCCTTGCCCTCTTCAACCTCTAATACAAAGGGCCAAGCATTAACATTTCATTGTTCTTGAATTTCAACCAGGAAGTGGAAACTGAAATTTCTAGGTGATGAGGACTTATGCAAGATGTAGGTCCAGGAAATATCAGAATCAGATGCCAGCCCCAGAGCCATGCTTGTCTGGAGGAGCACACCTGTCATGTTTGCAGTGGGGATGAGATGGTCTGTCTGAGATTTGAGGCTGAGCTAGCAGCATCTGTAGACTCCTGTGAGCAGGGCTGCCAAGTTTGGCCCTGGTGAACCCCTTGGCCTCTCCTTCACAAAGCCTCCTGCTACCATCTGCATGTCCCCAACACCTCCTTCACCTAGAACAGTCCTGTCCCCAGGCGTTCCCTTCTGCTGTTGGTGAGAGTGAAGCTAACATTCTGAGCCTCTGAGGGTGATAATGACAGCAGCTACGTCCCTTGGGTGATGAGTGTGATGGCTGCAGAGTACCTTGCAAGGGCGGGGCTGAGTGGTTTCCAAGCCTGTTTCCTAGGCACCTTACATACTGGGGGGATTCCACGGTCAGAGTAATTAAGGAAGGGTGGATAACAGGGTGCTTCCAAAGGATTTGTTCACAGAGCAGCACATTAAATGTCCTGAGAAATTCCAGTAAGACACCCAGGCCTTCCCAATCTTATTTGGCTACAAGGCCTTAGAACTCCTAACAGTTCCTGGGACTAGGGTTCCACAGAACACCCTTTAAAATATACATTTTTTGTTCACTGCTCTAATTTTAAGGATGGGGAGCCAAGATTCAGAGAAGGAACAGGAACACACTTAAGATCATAAAGTGAGATCCGGGAAGATAATGCACATTTTTATTCCCCAATTTTAGGTTGGTCTTTTAAGAGATTCAAAGAAAGGAGCCTCTAATAGTGACAATGTAAGGCTGATAACTCTGGAGTCTCTATTGTGTGTGTGTATGGGTTGCGTGTGTATGTGTGTGCATGTGTGTATATGTTTTGTGCATGTATGTGTGTGTCTCTGTGTTGTGTGTGCACGTATCAGTGTGTGTGTGTTGGTATGCATGTGTGTATTGATATGTGTGTGTATGTGTTGTGTGCATGTGTATCTATCTGAATGGGTGTGTTTGTGTGCATATGTGTGTGTTGTGTTAATGCACAATGTGGCATGGGGTATATGTGTGTGTATATTTATATGTATGTGTGTTGTTGTTGTGTATGTGTTGTATGGGTGTGTATGTGTTTACAGGATGTGTGTAAATGTGTGCGCTGTTGTGTAATGTGGTGTGTAATATGTGTGATTTGTTGTGATGTGTGTATATATGTGTGTGGATGTGTGTGGTGTATGTGTTGTACGGGTTATGGCTGTGTGTATGTTGTCGATGGATGTGTTTGTGTATATTGTGTATGGCATTTGTTTATGTTGGTGTATGTGTTGCATGTGTGTGTGTTGTGTTTTTGTGTGTATATTGGGCGTATGGGTGTGTGCATGGTTGTACGTATTTGTCTATAGATTTGTTTTTGGTGTGTGGTATGATGTATGGGGTGTGTGTGTATATTACATGTGTGCATGGTTATTTGTGTGTGTTGAGTGTATGGGCGTGTATATGTATATGTGTGTTTAGAATGTGTGTGTATGTGCATGTATGGGTGTGTGTGTGTTTCTGTGTGTGTGTACTTGGATGAAACTTTATCTATATCTCTGCGGTGGGATGGGAGCTGGAATGCTTCCTACTGAGCTGCCCTCTCTGTTCCAGATTCACAGCAGGACTAAACAGCAAGAGAAACCAATGAAAATACAGTCCACTAATGCATCCAGTCTGGAATGGGCAGTGGATGGAGGTCAGGAACTTCTGTGGTGCCAGTCCCAGCTCTCAGGCTTTTTCAGCAGCTCTGAGGAGGTCCCAGGCATAAGTTCCAGAATCAGAAGGCTTCGGGAATGAATCATTCTGGATAGTCATGTTTTGCTGGTTAGTGAGAATTTGTTTCCTTTAAAATCAAAATTCTTCAAAATACATTAATCATTTTGGAAGGAAAGTTTTTCATATTTTATAGTTTGCATTCTTTCTTGCACAGTAAGGAAATACACTTGGGCGTATTTTGGAGGTAGTTTTGAATTTTTGTTTTTGCTCTCTCATGCCTGATGCACAGACCCTCAGACACTGTCAGAGCCTGCCTTTTGGGACATAGAGGTCAATTTGCCCCCGTAGTAGGCAGACTGAAGCTTCTACATTTTACACCAGTGTAACTGCTTTATATGTTTTCCTGGTTTCCCTGCGCCTCAAATCTGCAGTCTCATTTTCGCTCCTTCCTCTGCTTCACACATCACCATATGTAATTTCCTGCCAGACCTGCATGTGTGAGCTGCCTGATCTGGGACAGTTATTTGATCTCTTAGAAACTCCTTTCTTCATGGTAAATGGTGGTAGTATTGCTTGCCCAACAGTGCCGCCGTGTTGAGTAAGACACTGTGAGTGCCTTAGCCTCCTGCCCTCTTCTTCCAGGCTTTGCTGGAGCCCTACTGAAGGAGCCTCTTGGGCTCGATGCTTGCGCTCTCTCTCTCTCTCCTGTGAGCTACTCTTGTACTGTTGTGTGATGCTTCCTTCTAGCAAATCACTGTATTGCTGAATAACACCCCGTATAGAGCTGCAAGAAACTCTTGCTTTATGATTGATTTATTTATTTTATTTTTATTTTTTGAGACAGAGTTTTGCTCTTGTAGCCCAGGCTGGAAGTGCAATGGCGCCATCTCCGCTCACTGCAACCTCCACCTCCCGGGTTCAAGCATTTCTCCTGCCTCAGCCTCCTGAGTAGCTAGGATTACAGGCACCCACCACCATGCCCAGCTAATTTTTGTATTTTTAGTAGAGACTGGGTTTCACCATGTTGGCCAGGTTGGTCTTGAACTCCTGACCTCAGTGATTTGCCAGCCTCGGCCTCCCAAAATGCCGGTATTACAGGCATGAGCCACCACACCCAGCCTGTCTTATGAGTTTTTAACCAGTTAGAGAATAAGATATTTTCAATTAGAGAATAAGAGAAACATTTTGCTGTTCCTGTTGTTGCTGTTTTTCCTATCTAGCCTCTTAGTACTGGGCTGCAGGGGAGAGAATGTTCTTGGTGTCTGCTTGGCTGGAATTCTATTGAGTGAGATGGCAGTCGTGAGGCTGATGGTGATGATTCCACTCCTCCCTCCTTCAGAGCCCATGGGAGGACCGCACTTCCCCATCCCTCTTTGAAGTGTGTTGCAGCATATGACATGCTTTGGCCAGTGAAATGCGAGTGGAAGTGATGTGTGTTACTTCCTGACCCAGGTCCTAATTGCCCATGTGGTTGGTCCCTGACTGTGCCAATCATGGAGAGAGATGGGTGGAAGTGGTGCCTGGGCTGCCCCAATCCATGAGTGGCCACAGGAATAGAGTTCCCTGAAAACTTGTGCTTAGACACAGAGCATTAGCAAGAAATAGTCTTCTTTTATAATAAGCCACTAACATTCAGGGATATTTGTTACTCCAGCATAACCTAGTGTGCCCTGACTGATACAGCAAGTAAGTAAATAACATAGTTCTCTCCTGAGAGACTTTATTAGCAACCTGTGAAGTGCTTTTTTCCTCTGACTTCTCATTTCCTCTTCAAGACCAGGACACCAAGCAACTAGTCTCAATAACACATTCATTTTCTTTGTGGATGGCTCTGGAGGAGAAATCTACAGCCCTGTCCAGCTGTGCTCTCTGTTTCTGTCCCTGTGGCCCTGGTTTAGACTCAGTCGAACATTTCCCCATTGTGTTCTAGACCTGTGTGATGGTGCATCTCCCTTCCCACTCCATTGCATTTTGGAGTGCATGGAAGCTTTTCCAAGATTAGTTCAGCTTACCATTTTCCTGTCAGATTTTTCATTGTATATTTTTCTAATTAAGTTAATTGAATCAAAAAGTCTCTTCATATAAATAACAGACCTCTACTTTCTCTCACTGCTTGATGACTTTCAACCTCAAAGTCATTTTTTCCCTTCCTTTTATTTGACTTCAGGCACACTTTGCTAAACACTTATAATTGTCCTAATATAAAAGCAATGCAACTGATTTCCACACTATGAAAACATTTGGAGCCTGCTGTATGTGTGTGTATTCATATATTTGTAATTTTTAAAGCTCTAGCAAGCACCTTATCTTTTTTCCCTAAAATGCCTTTAACATTCTTAGTCTAGCTGAGTGAAGATAGCCACAATCCTGGCTCAGTATAGTCACTTGTAATTACCTTCAGGTGCAAAAGAGTTCTTAATGCTTCAAATTCTCTTTCCACTGTATTGAAGTAAATAGATGTAATTTATTATTGAAAGCGCTGCTGCTATGCCGATGTAGTGGGTGGGAGTTGACATTTGGGATATTGTGTAATGTATAATGAGTCTAAAATGAGTGGTTCTGATCCAGTCAGCATCACAGGCAATTTCCCTGGTAAGGAAAAATGCCTGCAAATTAAGTTGCATATCTTCACGAAGGCAGGGAATGGCATAAACTGTGGAAATATTGATTCTGATTCTGCTTTTCTTAGAAACTGCTCTGGATGTGTATTCAGAAACATGTTTTCTCTGAGACAGAACCCTTTATTTTCAGCCAGAAAGATGTTTGAAAGGCATCTTTGGTAAGGATTGTTTTTCAGATGTTATGAAAATGAAATCAATGGGGCTAATTTCTCCTTGTCACTTTCTATGAATGTTGCATGAGGAGGGGCTACAGACCAGACTCAAAATCAGGCTGAGGACCACTGTTCCCCCCCTTCCCTTCCTTTCCTCTGCAGCCCAGGCTGTGTAGAATGGCTTTGCCCAAAAGGAGATCCAAAGGTGGGACTCGCTCAGAAATGACAGACTGGGAAGTTATTTTGTGGCCAAGAGGAGGGGAGAAAATAGCTGGGGAAGAGAAATGATATGCATGGGCTGCCAGGAGAAGATGGAATAGAGAGCCACCGCCTGTAAAACAGCAACGTTATGGAATTGGAAGACACCAACCGCAAGATGAAGAAGTGCGTAAATTTACCTGGAAATCACATTGAAACGAGGCCAGTTTTTTATACCACCTCAGGAACTAGCAGGTGCTCTGTCTCTCCAGCCTCAGTGTCTCATTCTCCTTCTTACCTTTGCTGCCTCAATTGATTGCAGAAATTACATTCCAGACCATGAGTAAAGGATTCAATGTTGCTGCCCGAGGAGTCTTTTCTGCCTTCTGACAATACTGTTGGTTTGCACAAATTCACTTAAAAGTGTTAAAAATGTCAGTCATCATTTTGCAGTGGTTTTGCTCCACTTTTTCCACATACCAGACAGGACAACGGAGACACCAGGTGCCCTGCAAACTTCCCTTAGGGGGATGCCTGTTCTTCCCACCATGGATTCAATCTTTGGAACAAAATCACCAGCTTTGTAAGGCCTCAGGGTACATCAATTGATTACCCCTAGGAAGAGCCATACACAGTCAACTATCAAAGGGGGGTGAGATCTCAACACACTGAGGGATGTCATCTGTCACCCCCAGCACTGAATTCAGTTCTTACCCTCTCTCACCTGTGCTGTATTCAGAGGCACACCACTGCAGGCCACAGCACCTTGCATTTCTTCCCTCTGCTTTTCTATCTGATTTTAACAATGAGGTGTACTGTCAGGAGATGCAAGAGCAGAAAGAGAAAGAAGTTAAGGCATGTCTTTTCCCTACTCCATTCCTGCTTTATAACCATGTTTCTGGCATTGGTTAATCCTCCATGGCCACAGATCCTAGATGGAGCCTGATGGTTCTAGCTCTCAGTAGGCCCCAGTAATGCCATTCCTCCCCTCCTGTCTTCATTCCTAGGGGATGGAGAGCTTGTTGCTAGTCTTTGGATGTCCCAGCATCTCTTTCTAGTTTTCATTATCCCTACCTATAACTCTGTACTCTGTCCCTATATTGTAGTCTCTTCATTGGAACCATCTGGGGTGCCTTCCATTTCTTGATAGTAGCATGCAGTTTAAGTTCAGTAGAGCTAAGGAGCCCTGAGGCTGAAGTAGCCAGGGAAATCTAAGAGAGATGGAGCTTGAACTGTGGCTTGGCGGAATTGTACCTATCTGGACTCTGAGTTTGGTTTTTACCACTTGCAACTGAACCACTTGTCTTAAGCAGAGGAATATTTGCAGAGGACTATTTGGTTTATGCAACTAAAAATTTAGGGGCTTCAAGCATGTCTGAATCCAGGACCTCAAAAGAAATAAATCTCTTTCTATTTCTTAGCTCTGTTTTTATTATCATTATTATTGTATCATTCCCTGGCAAGTTCTCTCTGACACAGAATTGACCATGGGAAGCTCCAGGCATAATTCATCCCATTAACACAGAGTCTCTGAAGGAGAGAGCAATGCTATCTCTTCTAACACCCAAGGCAACTTCTTCCACTGGTTTTATTCAGGCCATACCCCTCCTTTATCCTTCCCCTGCCCAGGAAAACCAGTCTCTAGAGGACTAGGGCATTCTCATTGGCTAATGTTTTCACACCTATGGCTAGGAAGTGAGGGCCTTTGGATTGAGTATGTCCTCATGCTGGAGAAGAACAACTTCCAGAAGGAAGGAACATGAAAGACAGAAGGAGTCATCAGGTTAGGTGCAGTGGCTCATGCCTGTAATACTGACACTCTGGGAGGTGGGTGGATCACTTAAGCCCAGGAGTTTGAGACCAGCCTGGCCAACATGCTGAAACTCCATCTCTACTAAAAACACAAAAATTTGCCAGGTGGCATATACCTGTGGTCCCACCTGCTCAGGAAGTGGAGGCATGAGAATCACTTGAACCCAGGAGGTGGAGGTTGCAGTGAGCCAAGATCATGTCACTGCACTTCAGCCTGGGTGGCAGAACGAGACTCTGTCTCAAAAATGAAAAGAGTCATTGATATCCACTACAGATCTCAACATTTCACCCACCTGGTCTCAAAGCCAGCCAAGGCCCAGTGGGATAGTGGTTAAAAAGCCTCACCCCTGAAAATAAGCTGATTCTGAACCCAAACATAGGCCTCTAAGTTGAATGGTAGGATTTGTATGAAATGTCATGACCTGGAAAGGCATTTTGCTGCATGAATCACTTCCGTCCCTGGGACTATCTCTAAAACTTCTAATCGATAGACCTGCTTGACACAGAGGCCCGCAATTCCACTTTGAAGGTCAAGGAATTGAAAGTAATGGCAGAAGATCAAGCATCTCTTCCACCCCCATCTTTTGTGATCATCCAGAGAAAAATGTTGCTAATAGCAGCCTCTTTGTTTCTCAAAAACCAACAAAGCTTGTGTTAGCATATGGCCTGTACTTATGGCCAAATGACTTTCCTAAGCTTACACATCTTATCTTTATTTTAATAATTTTTGTTTTTAACTGATCATGCAGTGACTTCCAGGGAAGTAGACTATGACTTCCTGGAACATTTGCATTTTTGTACATTTAACTTATTGCCCTGCTTTTGTTTTTTTTTTTTTTTTTTTTGTTAATTAACTTGGTTTAATTTTTCCACATCATATTTATAAATTGTAACATCATCTTGTACCCCACAAATATATACAATTATCAATTTATACTGAAATTTTAAAAATAAATGTCAATTACACATATATTCTATTACTTCTTCATGTGCCATATGGTTTCTT
>NW_016805750.1:690655-694050 GCF_001698545.2 Rhinopithecus bieti
CCAGGTGAGGCGATGCCTCGCCCTGCTTCAGCTCTGGCTGGTCAGGCTGCAGCAGCTGACCAGCACCGATTGTCCGGCACTCCCTAGTGAGATGACCCCAGTACCTCAGTTGAAAATGCAGAAATCACCGGTCTTCTGTGTCGCTCGCGCTGGGAGTTGGAGACTGGAGCTGTTCCTATTCGGCCATCTTGCTCCGCCCCCCTATTGCCCTGCTTTGAAAGCAGGGCAACTGCCTTAGAACTGCTCCCCCTACTGAAACAGATAGTGGCAGTTTCTGATGAATTTCACCAAAAATTTTTAAGATAGAAAACATGTGTAGGTGTTGTATTGTGGGGCGATGGGGAAATAGGGCACAGTGGCATGGATTTGAGAGGTTCAAGACTCTATTTCTAAGATGCCACAGCTTCAAAGGGCACTTTTCTAGGTACTCTTAGGAGACAGCAGGCCTCAGAACTCTATCTGTGTAGCTACTAGTTCAACATCTTGTTTCATGAGTTTATGTCCAACTTTGAGTTTTTCTTAGTCAATTCACCATCATTATTGCACTCAACGAGATCATAATTCCACTTTGATCTAGTTCATGGTGTCTGTGTTTACCTTACGGACTGAATTTTTAGTGGATTCTCAACTTAGCTGCTGTATTTAAAGACTCATCTTGGCTGGATTACATCATAATTCTCAGGCTTCTTTGTTTTTCCAGAACTATGAACATTTATTGCCATCATGGGATTCCTTCAGGAATAGGCCTTGAAATTCAGAAAAAGTTAAAGAAAGATTGGAGACTTGGTGGCATGTAGAACTTGAAATTCATGACCTTCAGGCCTGGTGCAGTAATTCCAGCACTTTGGGGAAATAAGGCAGGAAGATTGCTTGAGGTCAGGAGTTTGAGACCAGCCTCAGCAACATAGTGAGACGCCATCTCTACAAAAAATAAAAATAATTAGTCATAGAGGTGTGTGCCTGTAGTCTCAGCTACTTGGGAGGCTGAAGTGAGAGGATTACCTGAACCAAGAAGTTCAAAGCTTCAGTGAGCTGGGATCACACTACTGTACTCCAGCCTGGGTGACAGAGAAACACCCTGTCAAAAAAAAAAAAAAAAAAAAAAATCATGATCTTCAGAATTCCCAAGGATGGTTGGAAACTTGCTCAGAGAGATATAATTGCAATTTGCAATGCATCAGAGACTTGCCAAGGGATTGCTGCACACTGGCTCTAGGCCAGACCCACACCAAGCCCTTGAGAGGGAAAACTAGATAGGCTTAGTCTATATTGGACACCAAGAGCTACCAGGAGCTCTCATTTTCCTTAATCTTCCCTGAGCTCTTTGAGGAAGGGCCTGTTGTTACTTCTGGTTTACAAGAAGAAAACTGCAGCTTGGAGTGGTGAAGCAAATTGCCTGAGACTAATGAGCTGATAAGTGGGAATGTCAGAGTTTGAACCCAGGCTTTGTGACTCAGCATCTTGAGAGCCTACTACTGTATTTGACTTCTTGTTACAATCTAGTATCTAAAGCAATTTGTGAACAAGGCCATATCTTCCTAATTGATGGAATGCTGACTATAGGTGTAAAAAGCTTTGATTAACCAGAGCACTTGTCAAGTGGACACTCCTAGTTAATGAAGACCTTCTGTTAAGAAAAATGAGGGCGAGAAGGAGGAGAGCAGATAGTGGTGATAAGCATAATGTCTCCTCCAAAATTTATGCTGAAATTTGATTGTCATTGTGACAGTATTAGGGGTGAGTTCTTTAGGTGGTGATTAGGTCATGAGAGCAGAGCCCTCCAGAATTGATGAATGCTGTTATCTTGGGCGTGGTTTAGTTATTAGCAGGGTGTGCTCCTGGTAAAAGAAGAAAGCTCAGCTCTCTTCCCTCTCTCACTCCTACCCTTGCTTGCCTTTCTGGTTTCCTTCAAGCTATGATGCAGCACCAAGGTCCTCACCAGGTGTTGATGCCATGTTCTTGGACTTTCCAGCCTCTAAAACCATGAGCCAAAAAAAGTCTTAAAAAAATAAATTATCCCCTCTGTGATATTCTATCAAGGCAAATGGACTAAAACAACAGTCAACCTCCGTAAGGACCTACTAGGCTAAATGATGGCCCTGCAGAGATGTCCATGCCCTCTGATCCCCAGAACCTGTGATTATGTTACCTTACCCAGGCAATGAAAACTTTACTGATTTAAGTTAAGGATCTCGAGATGGAAAAGCTTCTCTGAATTACTTAAGTGGGGAAGATATAATCACAATGGCCCTCATAAGAGGGAGGCAGGAGGATCAGAGTCCATGAAGGAGATGAGATGATGCTGTGCCACTTGCTGGCTTTGAAGATGGGGGAAGGGGTTGTGGGCCAAGGAATGACAAACAGAGGTAGGGAAACAGATCTCCCGTAGAGCCTCCAGAACAAGCCAGCATTGTAGACACCTTGATATTAGACTAATGACATGAATTTTGGACATCTGACCTCCATAACTAAGATAATACATGCGTGTTGTTTTAAACCAGGAAGTTTGAGATAATTTGTTACCACAGCAATAGAAACCAATACAATGTGCTATATATCAGTGCTTCTAAACCACAATGTGCAAACAAATCACCCAAGGTATTGTTAAAATGCAGGTTCCTGTACAGCAAGTCTGGAGTGGAACCTCAAAGTCATCATTTCTAACAAGCTTCTAGGGGTGCTGAAGATGCTACTGTATAAGTCATGCTTTCAGAAGCAGGGCTTTGCACAATAATATCTCCCTTAATTGTCATAACAACTATGAAGTAGCTTTTAGTTTCCATTTTACAGTTGAGGAATTAAGACTACGACAGTTTAAATAACTGATCTAAGGCCAGAAAGATAGTAAATGGCGAAACATGGCATTGAATCCGGTTTAATCAGAGTTCAAAACCAACATCCAAAGAACATGAACATCCAAAGAACATGAGTAATGTAAATCAGGGAGCAACATCATCATTCTCACGTGGACACTGGCAAACTTTTTCTTCTCTGGGATAAAAGTGGAGAAGGTTTGGGATGTGCAAAGCAGTTATTGGTTGGTAGCAGCAGGCCATGATATGATTCACAAGTTTTCTTGCTCTCAGAGAAATGATCACCCCATTCACACATAAAAAGAGCCTGAGGCACAGTGCTTTTAACTTACTTCCAGCAAAGGCAATGCTTAGTTTTTAATTGTGTGACTTCAAAGCCAACCTTTGTGTTTGAGGGATTAAACTAGTTATAAAGAACACTGTGGTTTTGTTTTGTTTTTTTTCACTCTGCAATATTTTGCAGTGAGACCTTTTGGAATTCTTCTTCAGATTGTTAAGAAACAATAGTACGTACATGGAAACTCTTCAGCTAGAAAGCCCTTATTTATTTATTTATTTATTTATTTATTTATTTATTTATTT
>NW_016805750.1:694321-709270 GCF_001698545.2 Rhinopithecus bieti
TTATTTATTTTTGCTACCATCTCGGGGAGCTTTGCACCATGCCTGGAACTTATGCTCACTGTAGTTTTCACTATAGTTACGTCAAAAGTTCCTTGAAAGTAGAGTTGCATTCTCATATTCATATCATCTGTACCTGGGTTTTCCATACATACAATTAAACATGAGCCATCATTTGGTACAGATGCAGTAACTGTTTCTCCATATCTTTGCAGTCTTCTTTTGGAAACACCAGGTTGTGAACCTCTGCATTTGACAGCAGAAGTCCACAGTTTAAACCTTGGGTCTGTCACTTTCTTGCTGAGTAGTCATGGCCATGAGGTTTCACTTCTCTGAGCCTCAGTATCCCCAGAGGCCAAACACAGAGGAGCAAAGGACCAGGGACATGTAAAAGTGCTTTGAAAGCTCTAAAGCAATAAAGAAGTTTGAGTTAAAATTCCCTCTAGTGTTTTGTCTGCAGTAAGGCGGCATCAAATGTGTGTATAAAGGTTGACCTTATCGGGCCGGGCACAGTGGCTCATGCCTGTAATCCCAGCACTTTGGGAGGCCAAGGCAGGCAGATCACGAGGTCAGCAGATCGAGACCATCCTGGCTAACACAGTGAAACCCCGTCTCTACTAAAAAAAAATACAAAAGTTTAGCCGGGCCTGGTGGTGGGCGCATGTAGTCCCAGCTACTCTGGAGACTGAGACAGGAGAATTGCTTGAACCTGGGAGGCGGAGGTTGCAATGAGCTGATATCACACCACTGCACAAGGTTGACCTTTTCCTACTTGAGTTAGTGAAGCCCCATGAACACTCCTGGTTCTTTGTCTAACACCAGCATTTCTTACTAGGATCTCAGAGCTCCTGATATATTAGTTTTTCACAGTCCTGAACTGAAGGAGAAGTTGAGGGCAGCATTCCAGAGGCAAAGTTAGGTCACCCAGATTTGCATCCTTCCGCTGATCTTTTCTAACCATGTGACCATTAAGAAAGTAACATGTGCTTTGAGCCTGGGTGCCGCCATCCACCTTATAAAGATAATATCAGTGCCAATCTTACCAAGCTATTTACATACAGTACACCATGGCTGGCACAGACAGCCATCAGCAAATGGTACTTACCAATGGTGGATCCCAACAACACTGACTTGATTAATTGAGGTCTAGCTTTGTTTCCGCATCTCTGTTTGATAGTTTCCTCATCTGGTCCACACTCAGCTTCCCTAAGAAAATTCAAGGTCCATCATCTTCTAAAATTCTCTAGCACCTCATTTGCATAAACCAAGTTTAAGAATTATTTGGGCAGTGGGGGAAGGCACAAAATGCTTACTTATATTTCTGCCTTAGTAGAGCTGATGATGACAACAGGAAAACAGCCTTACTTCTTTATTAATGCATAACAAATAATCAAAACATTGAAAACCAACCTTACAGGAAGTTTACAAATGTAGAAAAGAAATGAAGAGTACTCTGGAAACATAAGAGGTGATGTCCTTGTTCATTTGTCTGAAACAAAAATGTTCTGTCTGTCTGCAATTCCCTATTAGCAAACCACGTGGAGAAAGATGACCAGGTGAGTTCTGACTATTGACTTCCTCCCGTTCCATTGAAAAGAAAGACATTTAGGTTTTTTGTTGATATTCACGATTGGACTTCTTATGCACTTGAAACCTCCCCAAGGGGGTTAAAACCCCACCAACATTCCGTGTCTAAAGCAAACATTTGTTCCTAAAGCAAACATTTGTTTTTTTTTTTTTTTTGAGACGGAGTCTCGCTCTGCCACCCAGGCTGGAGTGCAGTGGCCAGATCTCAGCTCACTGCAAGCTCCGCCTCCCGGGTTCACGCCATTCTCCTGCCTCAGCCTCCCAAGTAGCTGGGACTACAGGCGCCCACCACCTCGCCCGGCTAGTTTTTTGTATTTTTTTTTAGTAGAGACGGGGTTTCACCGTGTTAGCCAGGATGGTCTCGATCTCCTGACCTCGTGATCCGCCCGTCTCGGCCTCCCAAAGTGCTGGGATTACAGGCTTGAGCCACCGCACCCGGCCACATTTGTTCTTCTATAAAGGGCTCTCAGAGGCATGTTTATTGTCGAGGTCAATATCTTCTGCCCTGACTTTCCCTTGCCAAAACATGCTTCCAAAGCATCAGATCTGACACTTTGTTGCAGCATTTGCAATTTGACAGTTCTGCTGCTTTCATCCGTGGACAGCTAGCTTGCTGGTTTTATTTTGCACTTCGTCTTTTTTTTCCAATCAATAAAGCTATATGAGTAGTGTTTAAGATACTACAGTAGATACTGAGGCTGCCAGATAGTACATGCTAATTAATTTTTAATTATGGCTTTAATTTTATATGATGCCATTTAATTTTATTAGATGTATTAAAGTGAAGCTGTCAGATCACAGGATCTACTGCTTGGGCCAGGGTGAGAAATGTCCCAGGGGCTACATGCAGGTGTGTGACATCATTAAGAATGTCGTAAGTGGGTGTCTGCTGGAATGTGCATATTGTGCACATAAATGTCACATATGCCTGAGCGGATGAAGCAGCTTCATCTCAGGCAACCTGTGAAGTGCTGGAGCCACTTTGCTCAGTGCAGTTCAAAGACTGCCTGGGACACTGAGCTGCAATGTGGCCTTGGTTAACTATGGTGTTTTGCTTTCCTGAGCCTCAGATTCTCTGTCAGTAAACTGATTAGCTTTTTCTTTTGCTTTTTGGAAAAAATAAAAAGCAATACACTAGCTATGATTGTTGGCATTAACCTCCCTGCCCCTAGAAATTGAAAGGAAAGAGGGAGGGAGGGAAAGAGGGAGACAGGGAAGGAGGGAGGAAGGAAAGGAAGGAGAATGAGCTCTAAGGGCCAGTGTTGGTGTTTTGCTCCATCTCCTGGATGCCTTCCCTCGGCTTTCATTCACTTTATCTTCCTACAGCCCAAACACTGCCTTCAGGTTAGGGCCACTTTACCTTCAAGAGCAGAGGGTGGAAGTGTGTTTGTGCCACACCCACAAATTCCCAGGTGTAATTTATATCCCAGAGTCCTCCTCAGCATCAGGCTACAGCTGTGACTTCAGAAGCACCATCTTTGCTGGGCTCCTCCTCTTTGAGTCCACTCCCTGACTTCCTATGGGGTTCCCTAGAGCATATTTTCTTAGTAAATTCCCTGTATACAAATCCCTGACTCAATAAATGTGGAAAAGTTTGCCTAAGACAGGGAAAAAGAACTGGGAAGACAGATCAGGTCACAGGCCAAGAAAAACCTTTATCCAACCATGGCAGGAAAAGCAGAGACATTTTACACCAAGGCTTCTTCATTAATTGACGTGTGTGTGTGTGAGTGTGTAGATGTGCATGTGTGTGCTGAATGCTGAACACTGTTCTCTCATTATAGCAGGCTTTAAAGCTCCCAACAAAGGAATCAAGAGGGATGAAATGGCACTGAGATAACATCCGACTGTGTGATAGAAATGGTGCTGTCAGAGGGAATCTGTATTCCTGTGCAAGAACTGCTTGCCTGGATTTCCAGGACTGGCCCCAAAAATGCCGCATAGAGTCAACCATAAATCAAACAGAAAGGACTCACCTGCATAGAAAATAGAATATGTAGCTTCCTATAGTGAAACATAAATCAACTGGGCAGAGCAATGGCATAACATTGTATTGAATGTGCTTCAAAATGGCAGAGAAACGTGCAAAGTTACTTACTATCTTGATTTCTACCTTGCTTCATTTCCGTGAGGCAGAAGCAACACACTCTTCAGACACATGGAATCTGGAAAGACTTCTGTCAAGAGATCTTTGATAGTCATACTTATGGCTTCCTGAGAGACATCCATTCAAGGAGGCTTATTTTGCTGCCTTCTTTCTGCTGATCTCTTTTGATTCAGATGGGTGATTCATGCCGTCTCCTCCAGGAAGCCCTTGATCTTCTGGATAGAATGAATGACTCTCCTGCCATGTGCCGTCCCACTTTGATTGCATTTTTCTTGAGGCATCCTGTCCTTACTCTACTGGCTGGGTACACGTTTGTCTCTTAAAATAAAACTCTTCTCAATGCATGCATTCATTTAACAGACCAAGCACACTGAATGGTAAACATGTAGACCATTCATCCACACACGCTACTCTGTAAGCTGTGTGTCCACACACCTTCCAAGCACGGGGTTATCAGAGGTGAACAAGGCACTGAGGCTCCTGCCTGGGGAAACCTATACTGAGGGGAGAAAGTCAGTAAATGAAATAATTCCTGTGGGTGATAAGAGCCACAGCAGAAATGAAATAGTGATGTGATAGGAAGTAGCTATGAGGAGTTTAATTGCTTGACAAGTTCTTCCTGCCCACTGCACCCACAAAACCATTCACTGAGACCGTGGTATTGCAGTAAAGAAAGCTTAGTAGACATGAAGCCAGCCACATGGAAGAGGGAGTTATCACTTAAATCATCCTCCCCAAAGCCTTGTGGAGGTTAGAGTTTCTCAATAATAGTGAGCAGGGGAGGGAAGGGGGAATGTTGATTGGTTAGGAATGAAATCATAGGGGTGTGAAATACCGTCCTCATGCACTGAGTTCATCTCTGAGTGGGGCCACAGGACCAGTTGAGTCATGAGTCAAGGGTCTAGGTGGAGTCAGTTGGTTGCCAAAACTGCAAAAGTCTGAAAAGGCATCTCAAAAGGCCAAACTTAGGTCCTTCAATAGTGATGTTATCGACAGGAGCAACTGGGTAAGTCACAAATGTGACCTTGGAAACAGTGGCTGGTTATTGTTACTATGCCTACCTCTTAGCAGAATTCAGTGCCTCATAATCCTAATCTTGTGGGCTCTCACTTGTTTTAAAGGTGACTTCGTTTTGAGAAAGGTTATTATCATCCTTACTTTAAACTATCAACTAAATTCCTTCCATGGTTAGCCTGGCCTGCACCCAGGAATGGGCGAGGACAGGCTGCAGATGAGAATCAAGATGGAGTCAGCCAAACTAAGTTTCTCTGATTGTCATATTCTTTGCAGAAGTGGTTACAGGAACTGGGGTTCAGAAACAGTTTAAGGAGGGGACATTTTAGCTGAGAATGAGGCAGCCATGAGAAGGGGGTGCAGGGGAGAGTGAGCCAGGGAGAGGGAAAACAATTGCAACTTCCTGGAACGGGGGAGGAACAGTATGGCTGAGGCCTGGGGGCTGGGTGAAAGTAGGCAGGAAATAAGGTCAGGAGGGTGGGCAGGGGTCAGCCTGGCAGGACCTTGTGTCCCTGGGGAGCAGCTTAGCTTGCCTGTGCCAAATGACCAGACGGGACATCTTTTTTGTGTCCTTTGCATGATGTGTCCTTGAGAGATGACCAGAAAGATGTGGCCAAGTACCTGGATAGTTTCAAGTGCTGTAAGTTAACAGGTGAGGACATGTCAGAGAGTAGGCCACCCCTTCAAGCTGGCATCATTCCCTTGACTAAAGCTTTGAGTGGAGACCTATGATTTCCACAGTCAGAAGACACGCTAGACAAAGGGCGTCCATCCAGTCTCAGCCCAGGGTGTGTACTTTCCCCACAAGGCACTCACTCCAGGTCACACTCTCCAGACTCATATCCTAGCCTGATATTTTTTTTGTTGCTTCAACTCAGAAGTAGTGACTGCATCTTGCTGGCTCCTATGCCAGGTGCGCAGCAAACACTAAATCAGGAGGTGCAGACTCATATGCTCTGCGGGGCCAGGTAAGTGGCATGGATGAGCAGGACCTCAGCATCTGGGAGAAAGACCAAAGACCTAGGCAGCAGGAGGAAGCTTGCTGACCACTCGGACATGTCAACCCAGCGCTGGCAAGACTTCTGACTTCTCATAGAAGCTGGAAATCCATGTGAGTATATACATTCCTTGGATTCATAAATATTGATAATTACTTCACATTCTTAACACTGTGTGTGTTGAATATGTCTATTCATCAAATAATAAGAACAAACAGAGTAGTAAGAAAGTGCCAGGCATTCTTGGAAGCATTTCCACATATAGCAACCTAAATAACCCTGACAACTCTCGGAGGAGGCACTAAGAGTGCCTGGCACTTTTTAATAACTTTGTTTTCATGTTACTCTGCTGTTACTTAGGGCATAACATTTTCACTAGACTTTCTGGAGAATATAGCCAGTTATGAGTGATCCAACACTCTGCATCACTATCTAGACAAACTGGATGCCCTCTCACACATGCACTAGTCTGCATGGAGAAGTACTAAAGTTTTAGGCTTGGCCTTGTGTTCCTGATTTCCTCTTTCTAGTGCATTCAGAGATGACAGGCATTTTAATTTTCCAAAAGCAATGCTAGTATTCAGCAGCAACAGGCTACGTCTATCACACAGTACAGTAAATAGCAGAACTACAACAGTGGGAGGTGTAAGTGAATTCCTATTGGACCTCTCCAATAAGTTGTCTTTTTTGTGCCCTGGGCATGTCTCTTGCCTCACCTTAGCATCTCCCCTTCTGTAGAAAACAACCCTGCAAGGTGGAGATGATTGTGCTCATTTGCAGATGAGAGGATGAGCTTTGGAGAGTGGCTTAGCTTACCCGAGGACACAAAGTTAGATCCTGTGACCCTCTCCACCGTACAACCCTTTTGAGATGTCTTTTTAGACTTTTGCAGTTTTGGCAACCAACTGACCCTACCACCCACACCCCAGACCAATGACTTAACTGGTCCTGTGGCCCCACCCAGAGGTTAACTCAGTGCATGACGACTGTTTTTCACACCCCTGTGGTTTCATTTCCAAGTAATCAACATTCCTCCTTCCCTCCTCTGCTCATCCAACTATTCTTGAAAAACTCTAACCTCCAGTGCCCCATTCACGTGGCATCTGGGCTGTTTCAGCAAAGCAGCATGAGGCCATCATGAGCTCCATCATGCACCTGCAGAATGACCTTGGGTTGTACAGTGGTTAGGGATGTAGGACTGGGAGGCTAACTCTAGGCTCTGCAACCTTTGTGTCCTTGGGTAAGCGAAGCCACTCTCCAAACCTCATTTCCTCATCAGTAAATGATCATAAGCATCTCTACCTTGCAGGGATGTTTCCCATGGAAGGGGAGATGCTAAGGTGAGGCAAGAGAGGTGCCTGGGGTACAAAAACTGACAGTAGCCAGCCTGCACTTGCAGAAGTCTAAGAGTGAGGGTCTCCTTACATTTCACGCCCAGGGCAGCACCCTTACCTTACCTCAGCAGGCCCTGAAAGTGGTGGATGATGCAGGTGGAGGGCTTAGCACTCTGCTAGGTTCCTAGGAAACACTTAATGATTGCTGGTTGCAGTTGGATGACCCTTAGGGATCTTATCTGCAAAACGAGAATGAGGCTGACAGTACAAAGTGACTGCCTCTGGGCCTGTGAGGACCGCATGGAATATCTGAGATAAGGCCATTTGGCATGGTGCATGGCGCACAGTGGGAACCTGCAAAGGGCATTCCTAACCCCCTGGGAAGCCCTGAGCTTCCTGCCTCATGAACCAGGCCAGACCGTCATTGGGCACTGTGAGTGCCTGGAGTTGATGGCAGCCATGGCTCCTTTCACAGTGCTCTGCCAGCTCTGAAGATGCTGTCTGGATGTGTCCTTCAGTCTGAAAAATAGCTCTGAGTGATAAACCTTCATGCCCGATTTCCTGCAGTTGAGACACAATACTGCCAAAACAGCAAATTTCGAAAGGAGAGAATTATACAGGGATGTGTTTCCTCCCTCAGAGCATTCTGGGAAATGCCATGGTACCACTGCTTACCTAACAGGCTAGGGCAAAAGGGAATACAGCTGGGGGATTTGGGGGAATGGCTGTGATCAGGGCTGCCAATTCCCAGCTGCCGGGCTGCACTTCACCCAAAACTGCACACCCAGTACGTGGTGCTATACCCCGGAGAAAGTACCCACATACACCACAGACACCTTTCCCCATCCATTTGGCCCATATTTCCGGAGTGTGAGCTCTGCGTCAGGCAGTGGGCTAGGAGCAGGAACAGAATGGTACGTCCCTTGTCCCTGGGCAGTTCACAGATGAGACCAGCACTTAAATCAAGGCAGCACACGATTCACTGCTATGAGGGAGGGACAGACAGGTGTGTCGCACAGGCTCTCCCCTGCCAGAGTCTAAACTTCCCAAAGCAAACACCTACTCTCTACATCTGTGCTTGAGTAACCAGAGCTGAGGGCTCAATAGATGGCCAACAAAAATCTGTCAATTAAAAATACAGTGAGCAACAATGCAAGGGACTCTAAATTTAGAAACCACAATGTGAACAGTCACCAGATAAAGAATCATTTATAAAAAGAACCTTTACAAGTTTCAAGTACTTGCCACATGGTCCCTGTAAATCCCCACCACCCTCTCATGGTGTTTAAAAACAAAAGAGATGCTCGTGGCATCCACAGTCTTCCAGAGCCTGGAAACTGGCAAATAAAGTTGCCCTTCCATGTGGGGAGTCAAGGCCGTGGTGAGATTTAGTGAAAATTCATACAAATTATCTTGCTGTGAGAGAAGGAATTAGCTCTTCTCGGGAGAGCTGTGCCTCCTCAGGGGCTTTAAAAAAAAAAAAAAGAAAGAAAAAACAGTGGCCAGAATAGCAGTAGCAACCAAGACACTCTGGAGGTGACTGTGGCTCCAAAGTACAGTGGGGAGACCAGTGGGTGGGGAATGACCTTCTGGCTGGGTTGGGTCCAAGGCTGCTCATTTCCTAGGACTCCATGCAGGTCATTCTAGCCACGAGCTTTGGGCACATTTCCAAAGCTGAAATCTCCATGGTGGCTTGGGAAAGAGGCCAGGCTCTTGGGCCTCCTCTGTCAAAACAAGGTTGTAAAATGAGTCTGCTGGTTTCATACTGGGATGAGAAGAGGAGCGTGCAGAAAGTGAAAAAAAAAAAAAATTAAAGCTCTGAAGAACGTTGAAGAATTGAGCAATCACAAACATACGAATGGATGCATTAGGAATGACAGTCATAATTATTCCCTGAATTTATACAACCTATACCACGTTGCATTTCACATATATTATCTCATTAACTCTCATTTTAATAGTTTAAAATTGAGTTTGTGTGTGTGTGAGTTTTCCTGGAAGCTTCACAACCATGGTGGGTGATTTTCACAGTACCATGGAAGCCTTTGCATAGGTTTTATAAAGATTAGTCCTAATTCACGAAGCAAACAAACATCACAGAGGGAAAACCATTAACCTACTGCTCCCTGTCCCCGGAAATCCATGTTGCCCCTCGGGGCTCCCACAGGCTCTGCTTGAACTTGCCTTCCCCAAACCCCCAACTCCCGCGCCAGGGCTGTGCGCCTCCTTCTCACATCCTCAGGAATCCCTGCAAGACCCACACCTTGTCATTTATTTCTGAGCCTCTGTGGCCTAGTCCAATGCCCGTTAAATGTACACATGAATAGCTAATAAGCGAGTGAATACGAATGTAAGGTATGCTGTGGTGAGTGAACACTAAGGTAAGGAGTTCTGTGGCAGGAGTGATGGACACTAACGTTGTGAATTCTGACGTATGATAAGAATGGCAGGAGTGATGGGCACTAACGTTGTGCATTCTGACGTATGATAAGAATCCACTCGTGCTTTTTTCCAGTTCTCATCTTAGAGTTCCTAAGACCCTTGAAAATTTGCGAGTGATAGGTGCATCTTTTCTTTTTCCTAATCAGCCCCTTTCCATGACGCCTGAATTTATGCTAATGAAGGGACTTCCAGGGCACCTAGATCTTCTCAGGGTGGGGCTGGTCCCCAGAGAGGCCAAATGCGTTGAACCCTCAACCCCTTGAAAACCTCTGGGAAGGAGTAGGGAGCAGACTGGAGACTAAGCTCTGTAAAAAAAACTCTTCAGCAACAAGATTTGATGAACTTCTGGGTTGTTGAACACTTGGAGGTGCTGAGATGGGAGCACACCCAGAAAGGACATGGAGGCTCCAACCCAAACCTTACCCTGTGACTCTCCTCCTCTGGCTGTCCATCTGTGTCCATTACGACATTCTTTATAATAAACCAGTAAACATGCTTCCGTGAGTTCTGTGAGCCGTCCTAGCAAATTAAGCAAACCCGAGGAAGTGGTGGGAATCCCAGCTTACAGCTAATGGGTCAGACGCAGAGATGGCAACTTACTACTTGCAATTGGTATCTGAAGTGGGAGCAGCCTTGTGAGACTGAGCCCTTAGACTGTGGGATCTGACTCTAACTCCAGGTAGAAGGAGTCAGCATTGAATTAAAATACAGGACACCCAGTTGGTGTCTGCTGGAGAATTGCTCGGTGTGTGGGAGGATGCCCATGCATCTGGCCACAGAAGTGGTCTGTGTTGAATGTGAGAGTAGAGGAAAAGAGAAGTTTGATTTTTCCTTGACAAATGCCCTTTCCATATTTTCTTTGTTAGGCAGTTGTTTTACCTTTGAGGTGCTTAAGACAACACTCACAGCTAGAATGTCTCCCCAGAGCAGTAACCTTGTGTCATGCTTTCCTGTCTGGCTCTTTCTGCATTTGATAAAGTGACTGACAGATACTAGGTGCTCAATAAACGTCTGTTAAGTTAGCTCTGATTTTCTCATGGTTGGAACAGCTATCATCAGAGAACACTGAGAGAGACATGTTTAGGAGCCTTCATCCTCTTGTATACGTAAGAGGATCTTAGTGTAGGTTCCCCAGAAGCAGATCTTGAGATGAAGATTTGAGGGCAAGTGGTTTATTTAGATGAAATTAGGAAGGAAAGGGAAAACCACCAATCAGGTGTATGCTATGGAGCCAGCCACCACCATGGGTGGGTTCCCATGGGGAACTCTGGGAGGGCACACAAAGTTTTCCCAGTTAAGGGCCAGCGAGCTGGGGTATTTCTCCACTGGCCCCCATAGGTCATTTTTAGGCTGCTCCTAAGGGTGCTGATGCTCAGTCACTTCAAACTTGGTAGGGTCCTAACAACCAGGGAAAGGCTTCAGGCAAAAGAACGCAGGTCCTGGCTGTTGGAAGTCAGAGCAGAGAGCACCGGAATGAGGAGTCCTGTGGGAAGATGGGAGGACCCTGATGGCATCTGCTACAACTGCCCGTTAACTAGGACCCACGTGGTGCACGGGGCCCAGACCTTGACTGTGAGTCCAGGACTTCAGCTCAGGGTAAGAGCTCTCAGGATTTTGCCTTTCTCTTTCCTGCCCCAGGACAAGCAGGGGACTCCTCTCTCTGGCTCCAGAGCTTCATGGCAGGAGTAAAAACTGTCTGCCAGGGCCCCGTGGTAGGAAGGGGAACACCAGCTCGGTATCTAGGGGTCCTGCTTGCGCCTCAGCTCTGCATTTAATGAGCTGTATGGCTGGATAAATGGCTCACCCTCCCTGGGTAGAGACTGAAGGCAGTTGGTCTGGTTCATAAGAGCCCTTTGTTTTTGCCCTAGTCCTGGGCAGCAGACTGTATGGTTCCCCTCTCTGGATGGCCATCTTTCTCCACGGATATTTTGTGTTATCATTATTATTAATGAAGCAAGGTCTTGCTCTGTTGCTCAGGCTGGAGTACAGTGGTGTGATCACTTGAGGTCAGGAGTTTGAGACCAGCCTGGCCAGTGTGGCAAACCCCGTCTCTACTAAAAATGCAAAAATTAGCCAGACATGGTGGCACATGCCTGTAGCCCCAGCTACTTGGGAGGCTGAGGCAGGAGGATCACTTCATCCCAGGAGGCGGAGGTCGCAGTGAGCCAAGATTGTGCCACTGCACTCCAGCCTGGGCAACAAAGTAAGACTCCATTTCAAAAATCAAATGACCCCAGTCTCAGTTATTTTTTTATAGCAACAGGAGAACAAACTAATACCTTTAGGTTTTAAGATAAGCTGAAAATAAAATAACTCAAGTGGGATTCAAAGTGGTCTTTGGAAACTAAAGACAGAACCATTTGATCCAGCAACCCCACTACTGGGTGTATACCCAAAGAGAAATAATTCATTTTATCAAAAAGACACACGCATTCATGTGTTCACTGAAGCACTATTCACAATAACAAAGACATGGAATCAATGTATGGTAAACTGAATAAAGACAGTGTGGGACATATATGCCATGGAGTACCCTGCAGCCATAAAAAAGAATGAGATTATGTCCTCTGCTGTAACATGGATGGAAATGGATGCCATTATCCTAAGTGAATTAACACAGGAACAGAAAGCTAAATATTACATATTTTCACTTGTAAGTGGGAGCTGAACATTGGTTACACATGGTCATAAGGATGAGAGCAACAGACGCTGGGAACTACTAAATGGGGCAGGAAAAGAGGGGGGCTGAAAAATCATCCATTGGGTACCATGCTCACTATGTGGGTGACGGGATCATTTGTGGCACAAACCTCAGCATTGTGTAGTATACCCATGTAACAAACCTGCATCTGCACCCCTTAATCTAAAATAAAAGTTGAGATTATTTTCTTAAATTAAAATAAAATGGTCTTTGGCATTTGTAGCCTATTATATTAGTTTTTTATATTTTTTTTTTTTTTTTTTTTTTTTGTATCTCTAGTTTCTTAAACCAAAAAATAGAGATCTACGTGTTGGTTGCCAAAATACTGTTAAATATAAGGATAAACCAATTTAAAGGAACATTTAACCACTTAAAACCAGAAACATCCTAGATTAAAACAGCAGGAGGAAGGGAAGTCTGATCTGCCTACTTCAGTGAGGGGCCTGACCTGCCCTTTCTAAAGCACCACTTCCCCCGTCCCCACCACACCTCACTCTCAGGGACTTTTTCCTACAATTATTTGGTGGCTTCCTCAGTCTTCATGAAATGCTCCCTCCCTTAATATCTCAGGTCCTGGCTTGGGTAACAGCTTGTCAGTGAAGCCTTTCCTGACAAGTGCATATAAAACACACACACACAGAGGCACTCACAGGCGCTCACTCGCACATGCACTCTCTCACACATACACACCCAACATGCACAGACACATGCACACTCACATACATGCATACATACACACTTAACACACTCACACATAGAAATGCACAAGCACACACACAGTCACACACATGCACTCACAGTCTGTCTCTCACACACACTTACACTTACACACATGCACTGTGTTCCCTGCCTGCCTCAAGATTTTCCATGGTCTTTGTTTGGTTCCTCTCCCAGTGGGCAGGTTCCTACACACTGCACATGACCCAGTCTCAGGAATCAGGAACACTCTGGTACCCCAAGATGAGCTTTATTATTGTTGCTGGAGAAAGGGTGTCTCGAGCCAGGAGATGGGGACCCACACTTTTCTGTATGTGGAACCCCAGAACCCTGGAAACCCACCCTCCTCTGTGAGGGAAGGCATGGGGACCTGCCCTCCTCTGTGAAGGAAGCCCCTGGATCGGCCTTCTTTTGTGAGGGAAGCCCTACGGATCCACCATCCTCTGTGAGGGGAACTGCAGAAACCTGCCCTCATCTGTGAGGGAAACTCTGAGGACCCGCCCTTCTCTGTCAGGGGAGGCCTGAGGACCCACGCATTTGTCTAAGGGGAACCCCAAGACTCGACCTCTTCTATGAAGAAAGGATTCACCATTTTCAGTGAGGGGAGCCCTGGAGACCAGCCCTCTTCTGTGAGGAAAGACCTGGGGACCCACCCTTTACTGGGAAAGGAACCCTGAAGACCCACCCAACTCTGTCAGGGGAGCCCTGGGGACCTGCTCTGTGTTGTGAGTGGAACCCTGAGAACCCACCCTCTGCTGTGACAGAAGCCGTAGGGACCCACCAGTTTCTGTGAGGGGAAACCCAAGGACCTGACCTCCTCTGTGAAGAAAGCCCTAAGGACCCACCATTTTCTGTGAGAGGAACCCAGGGATAAGCTCTCTTTTGTGAGGAAAGACCTGGAGACCCACCCTTTTCTCTGAGGGAAATCCTGGGGACCCTCCCTCCTTTGTGTGAGGAACCCCAGAAATTCACCCTTTTCTGTGAGGGGAGCCCTGGGGACCTGTCCTTTTCTGTGAGGGGGAGCCCCTGGGCACCCGCCCTTCTCTGTCAGGTCCTCTTAGGGACCCACCGTCCTCTGTGAGGGAAACCCCAGGACCTGGCCTTTTCTGTCAAGGGAACCCCAAGGACCTGCCCTTTTCTGTGAAGAGAACTTGGGAATGCGCCCTCATCTGTGATTGCCTCTGCCTGGCAATGAGCTTCTATAGAAGGGCAATTCCTTTTGCCCTTCCTCATGACGTGGCCCTCCCAGACTTTTTAGGATTTACCCCTTTTTTAGGATTTACCCTGATCTTCTGCATGGCCCTTTCTATCTTGTCCTTCCCCTGGGCAGTCCCTCCTCAGTGACTCTCTGTCCCCCTTGAACTTTCCTGTCAGAGTCTGCAGGGGTCACAGAAGGGGTGGACACCATCCTGCCTAAGGCCAGGACCATGACCCTCGAGTCCAGGAGTCTTACAGCTGACAGTGGGGTCAAGGGGAAAAAAGAACGACAAAATAAAAACACCTCAGGCTTGGAACTTCCCTTCATGGAGTTGTTAAAACCGCACGGGGACTTCTGGTGACAAATCCAGGAAGCAGCAACAGTCCTTCAGAGCCAGCAGTTGGCACACTAAAGAAATCCTGGGGTCTCTGGGTGGTCTGGTACGGATTCCCTCTGAAGCCCCCATTTCTATGTTGGACCTGTTTAAACCTCCACACTGAAACTTGTTTTTGCACTGATCATTATCAATATGGAACACAGGTGAGGAGGTTGAGGAGTGCTGAGGGGAGGATATGCCGACGTGAGAAAGGTCTCTGAGATTAGAACAAGCCCCTGGTCCACCAGGAAAGGAAACAGAAATGCCAGAAAGGCAGGAGAATCTGGATTCATAGAGGACTTATGCCAGTTTCTAGATCTGGATTCAGAGAGGACCTATGCCAGTTTCTAGATCTGGATTCAGAGAGGAACTATGCCAGTTTCTAGATCTGGAGTTGGAGAGGACCTATGCCAATTTCTAGATCTGGAGTCGGAGAGGACCTATGCCAATTTCTAGATCTGGAGTCAGAGAGGACCTA
>NW_016805750.1:709561-745827 GCF_001698545.2 Rhinopithecus bieti
AGAGGAACTATGCCAGTTTCTAGATCTGGATTCAGAGAGGACCTATGCCAATTTCTAGATCTGGATTCAGAGAGGAACTATGCTAGTTTCTAGTTCTGGAGTTGGAGAGGAACTATGCCAATTTCTAGATCTGGAGTCGGAGAGGACCTATGCCAATTTCTAGATCTGGAGTCAGAGAGGACCTATGCCAGTTTCTAGATCTGGAGTCAGAGAGGACCTAAGCCAGTTTCTAGATCTGGATTTGGAGAGGAGCTATGCCAGTTTCCAGATAGACATAATGAAAACTGCAGGGTCCGCTTCTACATCGCTGATGTTGGATCTCCACAAAACCTAGAGCGGTGGCCTGGAACACTGGGATGGACGTAGTCCCTCAGAGCTTAGGCTGGCAGGAACTGCACACACAAAATTGTCAATCGTCACTCCCAACTCAGGACTGGCAGGCACCACTGTCTCCATTGCCCAAGACAGTGCAAACACCACAGTCCCACACAGCCCAGGACAGTGCAGACACCACAGTCTCACACGGTCCAGGACAGTGCAGACACCACAGTCCCACACGGCCCAGGATGGTGCGGACGCCACAGTCCCACATGGCCCAGATGGTGCAGACGTACCTTTCCCTTATTCTCCAGGACTGGGCAGACCCCATAGCACCTCACAGTCCAGGCCTGTGCACATGCTACATTCCCCACAGCCCAGGTCTATGCAGATGCTGCCTCTTCTCACAGCCAAAACCAGACAGACGCAGGAGTTCCTGTCACTTCATGAGTAGGCAGACATTGTAGTGTCTTCCAACTCAAGACTGGGGCCAGAGGGATAAGGAAGTGGCTGAAAGAGGCCTTGTGATCAGAACTGCGAGCATTCAGAGTGTGTACGTAATGACTGAAGATCAGTCAGAACCCCGTAGCTCTGCAGATGTCAGCGTGGACAGAGGATGCCCAAGGATAAAATTGAGTCTTGCAAAATTAAATAATACTCTAGGGAAAATTTCTGGATTAATTTTTATCTAGAATTAATTATGATGATCATTTTTGCAAAGACTGTTACAGAAAAAATAGATTTTTATCCTTGTGCACATTTGGATTTTAAGAAATTAGAAGAGCCAGGCTTCGACATCGTCCTGGGCTCCATAATCCTCTTGCATCCATGTTAGAAGTTCCCATCTGGAGCACATGGGGAAGGGTACCCTGAATATGCCTCTCTGCCACCCACTCTTGGGACTGTCCCCATTGCCAGGAAACTTTGGGTTCTTTACCCCTCCATATGCAAAGGAAAACCTTACACAGAAATCAGCCTTCTGTCCCCACACAGAAGCCTCATCACAGGGCTTCCAGAGGCCCTCAGGCAGGTGGACGCTGGAGTTTCCCCTGGGCTGATCAGCAGCCTGCTTCCACCCCAAATCCAGTCCCCCGGCTGCCTGTGACGAGAGAGCCCTTCATGCTGAGTGCTGCTCTTGTCGCACGTTTTTCTCTCGGTGTTTAGACAGAGACCGTGATTCGGGTTTGATTAAACAGTGTGGGCCCAGAAAAATCAATTAGCAAGCAGAGTGATCCACAGTAATCAGGATCAGTGCCATCTACTAAGCTCCCACGATATGCGAGGTCCCCTATAAGGGCCTCACTGTATCATCTCCCTTCATCTTAATGAGATGAGATGGATATTATTATCTTTCTCACATTACAAATGAGTGAGAGGGTAGAGAGAGGTTAATGCAGAATTGCTAAGTATCTGATCAGGATTTGAAAGCAGGGGTTTGCAATTCTGTAGACCTTGCACTACACTTGTGGGGTGCAGCCAGGCATCCCTCACATCTTGGTGACCTCAGGGAGTTGCCAGGATTGGAGTCCAAGACCCACCCTTGTTGGGGTTGGGGGGCAGCTTGTGAGCAGCCTGGAATGAGCCCCACGATTGAACTGTGCACCTTCCTTCCCACAAGTGGGTAATTTGGTCTCCTTCCTTGTTCCAGCTTTTGCTTTTGTTTTTTAATTTGAAATAACAGCATCCAGTTGGCAAAGCCTGTGGGGAGAACCATTTTATTACTTTTTCTAAATATAACGGGAAAAAGTTGCTGACCCAGAGCTCTGTGGCAGGAACAAATTGTGCAGGGTCTGTTAAGAAGAGGATAGATGTGCACCTGGGACTGCAGAGAGGGGCTCCCAGGATGGGCTTCTGCCAGAGGCTGATGTCCACATTGTGTTCTCTTCCGATGCAATCATCACGTTAGAGGAAGCATGAGAATTTTTCATCAGGCTGTGTTTAAACTTCATGATGCTACTTGCAAAGGAGGGGCTCCGAGTCCTGACTCACGTCACACTTCCTCCGGGAAGTGTTCCCTGAGTTTCAGCTGCCCAAGTACCAGCGTTCTGCATTCAGTGGTTCGGTATACACTGCCTCACACTGGCGCCGTCTTTAGTATCTAACTCTCTCTCTCCAGGTTGTTTTCCGGGGAGGCAGAAACTGGCTCTCACCTTCTTTTGCCCACACCCTCAGCACCTAACAGTGTCTGGCATGTTTCAGCCCTCAGCAGTCACTTGTTTGGTAGCAGTCATTTGTTTGTTAACAGTCACCTGAATCCCAAATCTTGCTCTGTAAATGGGAACGATAATACATATACACCCTTTAGGGCTGTTGGGAGGATGAGGGGCAAAGCACATAAAGCATTTATCACTTTGCCTGTATGTAGTAGGCAATTAATTAGTGTTGAGTATTATAATGTGTTTCAGAAATGAATAGCTGCAAACAGAGCTCAAGTTGTCTTCCCTCAGGGGGTGGGATTATGTCTCCTGGAACTCTACAGAGGTCAGTCGTCTGTGTTATCATTTAACTTTCTTATCGATCTGAATCCACCTCTGATGAGATGTTCTGGTGATGCTGCCCTGGAAGGTGTAATTAAAATTAAAGCAAAACCAAACAAATACATTAGAGAGGAGAGAAGCGAGGGCTGGGAGTGACAGGGAGGCAGGTTGGAAATGCAAACGAGGCTTTGCTAAAATAGTCTCCACGGCTGGGAGAAGGAAGAAACCACCCAGAATCTAAGGGTTTTCTAAGAGACGGTCACGGCAGTGAGGAGGGCCGCTGGGGAGGACTCACAGATCTAGGCGAGCCGGGTCTGTCAGGAGCCTTTGCTGTATCTAGTGGCCCAACTCGCTCATAGCATAGAAGGCAGGAGGGGGTGGGAGAGATGGAGGGGACGGCAGGAGATCTTAGAAGAGGTGGCTGTGTTGTGTTTTTCTACTTCAAGGCTACATGTATGGTCTCCCAGAAAATCAACACCAACCCCTCGCTTAGTCCACATACTCCAAGTAGGCTCTGGGGCCCTCTGATTCAAGGGACCTGGAGCAATCAGCCTTTCAGATAGCCCTGGAGATGGTGATTACTTCATGGCACATCTTGTAACCCAAGCAGGTTCCATGAGAATGTCCCCAGGGTGAGCACAGGTGCTACTGGGAGCAATGACTTTTTCCCAGTGGACTGGATGCCATGGGGATGGGGTGGCTTTTTAAATCCTTTATCCAAAAGCTGAAGCCCAAGAGTCAGGCTGGGAAGCCAGGTCAAGAGATAGACATGAAGTTCCAGTGACTTTTTCTTTTCTGAGTCCCTGGATCAAACCACACCTGACAGTCACATATGTGTTTGGTTTTCTAGTTTTATGAAGCAGTAAATCTGCTTTGTTCTTGATCAGTTTGTGGTGAATTTACTTTGGACATTAAGTGTTCTGAGGCCCCAGGCCCCAGGAGGGATAGAGTAGATTGGTTCGCCTGACATCTGTTCCAGTCTTTTTCTCGTGGGTGTTCCTTTACTGCGGGGGTGGGGGAAGCAAAAGCTCCAACTCTAAGGCCCCTCCCAGCTAGGGCTCTGTATCTGATTGAGGTTCCACCAACCAGGTGTTGGCCTATGAGACTTGACTTGCAGCCAAGTTACATGAAAGAGGGGAGGCAGCCACTTAGCTGGTTTGTGTGCAGCAGGTGCAGGGGTGCTGCTTGATGCCCGTATCACTGCCAAGGTGGTGGAACCTGGAGCTAGTGCTTAGGATAAGACATGATGATTCACCTGCTGCCTGATTAAAGGAAAAGCAGCATGCAGTGTTCTTGATAGGCCAGCTCTGCGGTGAGGTCCTGGGTCCCAGTCCTACAGAGCCTACCCCTGCAGGCCTTCCAGGGGTTTTGGAAGCGCCTCATTTCCAGTATTCACCTCCTTTTTTTTGAAATAGCTGGAGTGGTTGCTGATTCCTGCATTGGCATCCTGACTGATATAGCAGCAATTCTGCCGCTGGACATGGTGTTTGCCTTCCATAGTCAGGCATTAGCACGCCAGGCTCCCCGACCTAGGGCGTCTTACTGTTTCCAGGTGGCAGGAGGCTGGCAACTGCTCCCTGAACCCCCAGAAGTATAGATGGACTGTGTTTGTGATGTGTGGCTCCCAGCTGACCCAGATTTGGGGTGGAGGAAGGAGAGATAAGGAATGGAGGTGGGTGCAAAAGAAAAAACTGACTGAACTTGAAAAGACAAAATGCTGCCATTAGCATGGACCATTCTCCCCATGTGCCTCCTTGGGGTTTGGGAAGAATAGGAATTGAGTTGTTCCTATTCTTTGTAGGATTCTCCACAGAGGCATCCAAAAGGCAGATGTATCCAGGGGTCCTTGGCCATGGTGCATGCCTGTCCCACTCCAGAGGAGGAAGACAGCAGGCTGGAGGTGGTTTGGGCTGTTTCTCAGGAGTCACAATTTGGGATCGCTGGTACAAAGTCAACTTCCTTCCAATTTCACACGGAGTGATTGGCACCACCCATGCCCATATCAAACAGCTGAGAACACAGCCCCAGGTATGTCCCAGCTTTCTGGGTCTTCTCAGATATATCGGTTGTTCCTGAGATCCAGAACAGGGCACTGTGTTCTCACAGGGTAGTTGGGCCCCGATATTTGACACTTCATTTACATTTGATTTCAAGCTCCAAATAAAATCCCTACATATAAAGGTTCTGCAGATTCACTGACTGGATGCCCTCTTGACTCCCTGCTAGCGTGCCTTACTGTACAGTAGGACAAGGGTCTCTGAGAGTGGGTTTTGAAACAGCAGGCTCAGCATCACCATGGAACTTATTAAAAATGCAAATATATGGCCGGGCACAGTGGGTTATTCCTGTAATCCCAGCACTTTGGAAGGTCGAGGGAGGTGGTCCATTTGAGCCCAGAAGTTTGAGACCAGCCTGGTCAACATGGAAAATCCCCATCTCTATAAAAAAAAATTTAAAAATAAGCCAGGTGTGGTGGTGGGCATCTGTAGTCCCAATTACTCGGGGGAATCTCTTGAGCCCGGGAGGCAGAGGTTACAGTGAGCTGAGATCATGCCACTGCACTCTAGCCTGCGTGACAAAGTGACACCTTGTCTCAAAAACAAAGCAAGCTCACAAGCCTCACCCCAAACCTTACGAAATGTTAGCTTTCTCATAGAGTTATTGCAGTGATTACATTGAAACAAGATGTGTAACACATCTAGCCGAGAATCTGCAGTCACAGGGCTGACACTCTTCGGGTCTGTGTGTTAGGGTGCATGTGTGTGTATGTACGTGTGTGTGCAAGTATTTGCACACGTGGGTTAGTGTCTGTGTGTGTGTATGTGTGTGCATGTGTGTGTATCTGTGTGTGCAGTTGTGTGCGTGTGTGTATTTAGGTCACTGCGCACACTCTCAGCTCTGTCTGCAATGGCTCTCTCTGTTCATGATGGACCTGTATTCATCTTTCAGATGTTTACTCAAGCATCCTTTGGTCTATTTGTCTCTGCGCTCTTGTCTTGTCTTACTCCCCCCGGTACTAGCCCCTCTCCCGGAGCTTCCACCCTATCCACATTCCTTGTTTGCATGAGTAGAGTAATCCTTGTGGCTAGTCTGGGCCCCATTCACCCTTCTCCTGCTCATGGCATCCTGGTTTTATCTTGGGATATTTCGTGCCCCCCAATCCTAAGCTGTGTGGTGCGTTGGGATTGATCCTACAGCGTGTTGTCTGGGCTGACCAATCTTATTCTACTTCATGGCCACAGTGATTGATTCACAAGTGAGCATGGGACATGCGTGGGTCCAAGAAGGGTTGGTCTCTAGATTTGGGCTTGAAATATTGGCCCATTTTTGGTTGGGATGGGAGAAATCCTGCCCAAGCACAAAGCCAACTTTGAGTAAAGCAGAAGCAGGCAATGGAGACCAACTCCTGGCACTTTCTGAACGCCTGAATCTGTCAGTGACCACCTGTTAGACCCTGTAAGTGTGTAGCTATGTGAATTAACCAAGACCTTTTTTTTGTAAATTTTAGGGGATTTTTGTTCTTATGCTGTTTTCCCACATCACTGTGATTGTGGTTTCCACCACTTGCAAAAGAAAGAGTTGGGTTTTGTGACCCTGTTAAGAGATCTGGCCTTACCAATGCCTGGTTCCTGCAAAGTTCTTGGTCTATGGTAGATCCCCAGGAAATGCTGAATGATGGAACGAATGTCTACCAAAAGAGAAAGGCTGAGATCTTTTCCTTCAGCCTTTTCTTCACCTCTTCAGCATGCATTCATATGGCACTGCCCATGCTCCAGGCCCCTCTCTGATGTGCAATTTGCCTGGCTGGCAAATTCCCCGGACTACCTCAACCTGCACAGTATCTGTGACATCTCAGGGGATGAGCAGAAATGTCTGCACCCTAAGGCCAATCAAGGCCCCTCCACGACCGTCTGGGCTGAAAGCTGCTGAGCTCAGATGGCCGTGCCACGCAGCTGTCTGCTAACCATGCCCCACACAGTGGAGCAGACGCTTGTAAAAATGTCCCTGTGAAACTGGCTCTGTATGGCCGCAGCAGGAATTAATTTGCTATTGTAAATGAGACTAACCAGCCCGTCTTCCAAAACTCGTTTGTCCATCAGATGGTGAGGTGACTGGTGGCCAACCTACCAGGGGATGTTTTGGAGAGGGGGAGCTCTCCACAGAAAATGGTCTTCTCTGTCCATTAACTTCCTTTTGAATTAGGATTCCTCTTCCTCACAGCAAACGTTGGCTTAAGCTTTGGGGCAGCTGCAGGACTGCTGTTAGTTAGGGGTAGGAGGCCTGCCTGGGATGGGCTTCTGGCAGCTCTCTGAAGGGTGGAGGGCATGACCCGGATGTTCCTGCCTGAGGAAGGAACCACAGCCACAGACTGGGCCCTTTTTCCTGAGGCTGGTCGGAGGACTTAGAAGCCCTCCCCGAGTCTCTGGAAATTTTGGATCTGAACTCTGGGCTCTGGGCCTCTAAGCCGTGCTTCCCACTCCACTGTCGCCTGGTGGGGAATATGCGATGAGGGAGAAGACAAGGTGAGGCTGGGACAATGGGGAGACGGTCGGAGGAAAGGATGCCAGTGATGCTTCAGACCTTTTTTAAAACCATAGGTTGAATTGTTGATTTCTGGCCAGGTGTGGTGGCTCAAGCCTATAATTCTAGCATTTTGATAGGCCAAGGAGGGAAGATCACTTGAAGTCAAGAGTATGAGACCAACCTAGGCAACATGGTGAGACCCAGTCTCTATTTAAAAATAAAAATAAAAAACTAAAGTGTTAATTTCCAAAGCCATGTGTCTCTCTCAAACTCACTGGAGCAAACAGCACCTGGAGACTCAGTGCGGGAGCGCCTCTTCCCTCTACAGTTCCACAGACACCACTGCACTCCCAGCAGCACGGGCAGGAGCTTGCACCAGGAAAAGCTCAGGGATGTGCTGGCCCAGTCCTCTCCTTTGACCCTTGAGGACCCAGGTCTAGGGGGGATTAAGAAATATGCCGTAGAAAAAATAAATGCAAGAGCTGAAGTGGAACTAGAATCTCTGTCTCTGGACTCCTAGCTCAGTTCCTTTCAAGCTATTATTTAGGATTATCATTGGACTGCCCTGGGCCTCCAGTTTTCAGGAGTTTTCACACCACCCAGAGTTTTAAGGCACTCATTGTGAATTACACAAATCATGGATGTAGCCCCGCTAGCGCTAAGCAATAAGTTGTCCTGCATCGCCCCCTGGTGGGCTTTTGCGCTATAGTCCTATTGAATTTCTAGGAAGGACTGAAGTGGTTAGACCCTACCTCTATGATGCCTTAATTCGTCCAAGAGTGTAAGACGGTCGGCTCCATCCGCGCACTCCCTCTCTCCCGCCTGTGTGGAGCGCCCTTCTCCTTTCTCAAACTGGATTTGATTATTATCCCAACCCTAGTTGCCTTTCTCAGGCACTCAGTTATCTTTCACTGAAGCTCTCAGCAGAGTGTGGATCTAGGTGCACTGTGCTTCTGTTGGTCTCCACCCTAGCTGGGCTGCCTCCTGGGAAAACGAACTTGGCTGTTTGTTTTAAAAAAATACATATATATACAGGCACGCAGTGTATAATAATCCCATGAGGGTAAGTGGGGTGTCCATCACCTCAAGCATTTACCTTCCATTGTGTTATAAGCAAAATACTCTTATTTTTAAATGTACAGTAAATGATTGTTGACTGTAGTCACCCTATTGTGCTATCAAATACTAGATTTTATTCATTCTATCTATGTTTTTATACCCATTAACCATGCACACTCTCCCCTCCCCAACCCTTCCCAGCCCCTGTAACCATCCTTCTGCTCTCTATCTCTGTGAATTCAATTGTTTTACATTTTTAGCCCCAACAAGTAAGTGAGAGCATGCAAAGTTTGTCTTTCTGTGCCTGGCTTATTTCACTCAACATAATGACCTCCAGTTCCATCCGTGTGGTTGCAGATGACAGGATCTCATTCTTTTTAATGGCTGAGTAGTAAGTGCTCCATTGTGTCCATGGACCACATGTTTTTTATCCATTCATCTGTTGGTGGACAGGTTGTTTCCAAATCTGGGCTCTTGTGAACAATGCTGCAATAAGCCTGGGAGTGCAGAGATCTCATCAATAGCCTGATTTCCTTTCTTTGGGGTCTATGCCCAGCAGTGGGATTGCTGGATCATATGGTAGCTCTATTTTTAGTTTTTTGAGGAACCTCCAAACTGTTCTCCATACTGGTTGTAAGTTTGTTGTTTTAACCTTATCACTGGATACCTTACCACTGGATGGACACACTGCTAGGGGGTAGATAAGGCACTCAAATATTTCAAGGGAGGGAGCAAGGAAGGCAAGGAGGCCGGAACACTCGGCTTGGACATCCTTGAACCCTCCCCTCCTGGTGTACAGCCTGCAAGAATAGCATTAAAGCATGGATAGACAAGCAGATGGATGAAGAAATTACTTTCTCCTGGGGCTCCCTCCTGTCAGACTCACACTTCTAATCTCCAGTGGCACAGGACCCTGTCCTGCCCTAGTGCCTGTCCAGGACTAAAGTGGCAATCCTGGGACCCCATTGCCTCTGGTTTCCTGATGTGTTTTTTGCATATATTTTTTAAGACAAAGGATCCCAGAGATTGGGTATCCTATTTTTTTGGTTTAAAACCGTCAGAGGTGTTTGAACCAGAGTGACTCCATCTTGAATACGGGCTGGATAAACAGAAACCGAAATCTGCTGGGCTGTTCCCGGGAGGTTAGGCATTCTTAGCCACATGAGGTTCATGGTTAAAGGAATAGTTGAATTCATGCTGAGCAAACAGACCCAAGACTTAACAGACCCGGGAAATGTCCTAATGTCCCGATGTCTTAAGAACAAAAGCATTCTTAGTTTAAGAATAAGTTTCGCTTTAAAGATACAGATTCTTGTGAAGATGGTAGTTACACAAAGATTAGCAATCCTTTGACACAGTCCTGGAGTGGAGCACATCCCCCACGGGTTTTGCTTTGTTATTCTATATATAAACAAGCACTTCAGGTAAAATGGATGCGTTCCTCCTCTTGCCTTTGGGAGCGCCCTGCTCTGTCTATGAAGTAGCCCTTGCTTTATTCCTATACTTTCTTAATAAACTGGCTTTTGCTTTACTCTGTGGACTTGCCCCCAATTTTTTCTTGTGCAAGATCCAAGAACCCTCTCTTGGGGTCTGGATTGAAACCCCTTTCAAGTAACAAAACCACAGTGGCCCTGATTTTCTTAAAGAGAGTTTCTGAGAGTTCATAAGAAAAGATTTGAGTTCTGATCGTATCCAGATCAACCAGCCTGAACTGGACATGTTGACAATTGTGCCATTAGAGGGAATTCTCCATCCAGGAGAGGTGGGAGATAGAGCCAGTGCCCATTTGCCTTCTAAGCAAATGCATCAGAGCCTGTTCTAATAGGGAAAGAAAGTATAACTAATGAAATTAAATTCAGGGAAGGAAGATGAGCTCTACTAATGATTAATGTTCAACTTAATAGATCAGCAAGACATGCTGAGTTGAGAAGCTGCCCAGAGGGTTCCACTCCGCTGCCCAAGCACAGGAGGAACAATGAGAGGAGCAACTTCGGTTCCCCACACCCGCGGCTTGTCTCTGGGGAAACACAGTTATTAATTGCTTTAAAATGTCAGTCGCTTTGCTTCAAAGTAGCCACTTCCCCTGCTGCTTTCTGATCTCCCCCTTGAAAATGACTTCCAGTGTGGACATTGACTCTAGCTTGTGTTTAAAACAGAATTTGGGGCTGGGCTCAGTGGCTCACGCCTCTTTGGAAGGCCAAGGCGGACAGGTCAGCTGAGGTCAGGAGTTCGAGACCAGCCTGGCCAGCATGGTAAAACCTCATCTCTACTAAAAATACAAAAATTAGCTGAACACAGTGGCGAGCGCCTGTAATCCCAGCTACTCAGGAGGTTGAGGCAGAAGAATCACTTGAACCTGGGAGATGGAGGTTGCAATGAACCAAGATCACACCACTGCACTCTAGCCTGGGTGACAGAGGGAGACTCTGTCTCAAAAAATGAATTTCGGGGCCACCCACCTATCAATGCACTAGCCTTTTACATCTTTTTTTCTTTTAAAGACAGGGTCCCACTCTGTGACCTGGACTGGAGTGCAGTGGTGCAATCATGGCTCACCACAGCCTCCATTTCCTGGACTCAAGTGATCTTCCTGCCTCAGCGTCTCAAGTAGCTGGGACCACAGGCCCAACACCAAGCCTGCCCAACACAAGCCTTTTACAAAGTGACAAATCAGCTCAGTTCAACACATGTGGGTGGGATCCTGCTGTTCTGCCCCTGCCCTGCCCCTGTGCCTGCACCCTCAGAAGGCAAATCTCACAGGGAACAGACTCACCCAGAACCTTGTGAGGCAGGGTCCTCGGGTGCTTCCAGAGAAGAAGACAGCTAGAAGGGGCCTCAGCAGAGACAGTGCCTGTGGGCCAATGGTGGCCACACTGTCTTCCTTCATGAAGGGACAGGCCCTGGGCTCAGAGCCATGTGCCAGCTGGGGCTGGGATCTTCTGCTCTCGCTTTACTAGGCACCAGTGACAGATAGGAAAGGACCACTCCCCCAGGGTTCCCCTTTGAGACACGTGGCCTCCTTCCCTCTCCATCCCTTTCCTCCTGGGATTTCATGGAGCCCCAGCTGTGTGCTGGGCCCTCTGGCCGCTAAGGTCACCAGGCTCCAGGCCCTGCTCTTCCAAGAGATCCAGACAAGCTGCCTGGGAAGTGAACAGTGGGAGGCGACACACCAGGAGAACTGGAGCAGGCAGGCGCCATGGTGCAGTGTGGGGAGGGGTGGACATCTGTGTGACAACAAAATCCTCCCTCTGTTTTGAACCTCGCTGTATTGAACTCTGCAGTCTTTAAAATAATGTAATCTCTAGGACTCTGCAGCTTCCCAAATCCTACTGACCTGTGATTCGGATAAGAACTGATCTCATTTGTGTCTGAATGAGTGAATGTTGTCTGTGCAAGCAGCTGACTTCAGGGCTAGGCTGGTATCCAGCATCATAAGAGCAAAGGCATGCTTTGTGGTTACAGATTGGCACTGGAGCGGCCCTCCCTCCCTATCTTGTGGGGCCCTCGAGGGTCCAGGGGCGAGGAGAGCCAGTGCCGGCAGCCTGCCTCAGTGTGTGTTTCCTGAGCACCTCGTGACCTTGCTGGGAGTGTGTCTGATCAGCCATTTCCCTTGGTACTAAATATTTGGTCATGGCAGCAGGAGAGAATTCCATCAGTGGACAGCTCTATTTTTAAGGCTCCGGTTTTGTTTTCTCTTTCCCGAGAGGCAGTCCCTGCAGCAGGCTTGAGCCTCTCTCACTGACAGCCTGCCCGCATGTTAAGCAGGCACCAGACACTTGCTGGAAGGCAGGGAATTGCAATGAAAGAGGACGGAGGTGAGAGGCTGTGCTCCTTGGGGTGAAGGCAGCTTCTGTGCTCCTGGAATCTACTGTCAAGCCAAGGTGATGCCTGCTTGCATGCTTCCTGAGGGGTGTGTGCGTGCACGCGTTATGTGTGCACACTTATTCTATGATAATAGCATCCTGTTTGCCTATCCCTGCCTGAAGCATCCCTTCCTGCAACCCCACTAATCAGTTCATTTGCTCACCTTCCCATATGAATGTATCTCTTTGCCCATCCCTTTGCCTGGGACAACCTGCCCATTTCCAGCCCTCCTCTCTTTCCTTCTCTTTTCTGCAAAAACTCGTGGGATGCTACATGAGTCTGTTTTATATTGCCATAAAGAAATATCTGAGACTGGGCAATTTATATACAAAAAGAAAGTATAAGTGGCTCATGGTTCTGCAGGGTGTACAGTAAGCGTGATGCCCTCATCTGCTTCTGGGGAGGCCTCAGGAAGCTTTTACTCATGGCAGAAGGGAAGGGAAGCTGGCATCTCACATGGCGAGACAGGCAGCGAGAGAGGTGCCCGGCTCTTTTATTTTATTATTTGTTGTATTTTTTGTGTGATTATTTTTAACTTTTATTTTAGGATCAGGAGCACATGTGCAAGTTAGTTATATAGGTAAACTGTGTGTCATGGAGGTTTGATGTAGATTAGTTCATCACTCAGATAATGAGCATAGTACCCTATGGACATTCTTCCTGATCCTCTCTCCTCCCACCTTCCACCCTCAAGCAGGCCTCGGTGCCTGTTGTTCCCCTCTTTGTTCCCATTGGTTCTTATCCTTTAGCTCCCATATATAAGGAAGAACATGTGGGGTTTGGTTTTCTGTTTCTGCATTAATTCACATCAGATAATGGCCTCCAGCTCCATCCATGTTCCTGCAAAAGACATGATCTCATTTTTTATGGCTGCATAATATTCTATGGTGCACATGTACCATGTTTTCTTTATTCAGTCCACTGTTGATGGGCACCTGGGTTGATTCCATGTCCTTGCTATTGTGAATAGTGCTGCGGTGAACATATGTGTGCATTTGTCTTTATGGTAGAATGATTTATTTTCCTTTGGGAATATACCCAGTAATGGGATTTCCGGGTCAAACGGTAATTCTAAGTTCTTTAAGGAATTGCCACACTGCTTTCCACAATGGCTGAGTTAGTTCATCTTCCCACCAACAGTGTAGAGGAATTCCCTTTTCCATGCAATCTTGCGCCAGGCTCTTTTAAACTACCAGCTCTTACATGAACTCATTGCTGCAAGGAAGGCACCAAGCCATTCATGAGGGACATGCCCCCATGACCCAAACATCTCCCACCAGGCCCCACTTCCAACATTGGGATCAAATTTCAACATGACATTTGGAAAGGACAAATATCCAAACCATGTCAAGGACCCTCTAACCTAATAGCTCAATCTCAGCTCTCCTACAAGCTGGCCCTGTGGTTTTTGCACACGCGCTTCATCAGTCCAGGGCTCCTTTCTCCTTTGTGACAATGTGACCTCTCATAGGAGACATGCTGCCTGCCCAGAGCCCCATCAGAGGCTTAGCCGCTCTTGCTGTCCAGTCTCTCTAGAGACATTGCAACCCTCCTCTTACATACCTGCTGCTCATGCCCTGAGTGATAGATGGTGTTGTGTGGGCAGTGCTCCTGTTACACACCTGCCATTTGTGTCCTGAAGAATAGGTGGCATTGTGTAGGCAATGCTCCTGGTTTCTGCTGGAGAATTGCCTCCTGCCATTTTGGTCCATTTTGACCTTCCCTGCCCCCACAGTTTTTACCTCTCTAGGACTGGTGCAGGGGAGCATGGCTGGAGGCCAGTCAGGTAGACATTAATTCTTGGTCTGTTCACCCCTTGGGAAATGCTCCTTCCAACAGCGCCTCTAGGAGAACTTCCCCTAATGCATAGGGTCCCACCCTTTAGGCTTTCTTACTGCCTACTCCTGGACACAACGGTTGATCCACACGCGAGCACTGGAGCCATTTGGGACAATCATGGAATCACCCGGCGATGTTTTGAATGGAGTTGATGGTGAAAAACACAGTCTCTGTGCTGTCAATAAATATCCTCCTGTTCTGGCCGGAGCCATCCTGGGAGAATAGGGCTGTCATGCGGGGAGGCAGATAGTGGGCTCCTGGTGATGCCTGAACCTTGAGCACTTCTCCACTGCCATTTGCTTCTGTTGTCACATCCACATCCCTCTTGAACCGCAGCAACCAGGAGGAGGCCGGGCAAAGACCCTGGGAGGGAGGTGAAGTGGGGCATAGTTGAAAAAACAACATGATTTGGTAACACACTTCAGCATTGAGCCCAAGGGAAGGTGGATTTTGAAAAAAAACATGTAAGAACATGACCTTTGCCACTGCTCTTGTAGAAATGGAAGAACAGGAGAATGGGGCCGAGTGAGAGGTCACCTTATCCGTGGGTAGTGCCTGCGAGGCGTCTGCAACATTGACCCGGCGCTCTCCCCACTGTGGGTGTGTTCCCTGTGGGTTCAAGGGTTAGCAAAAAAGAAAACAGCAAAGCAAGGTCATGTTAACTGGAAAATGTGATTATCTTAGAAAAGACAAGACACCATGAGAGCTTCTCCAGCTCCCCTCCCAAGAAGACACATTTATTCAGATTTGCCTGGATCCCCAAAAGCCCCTTTTTGTAAAGGTTAACAGGAAGAAAAGTCTTTGATGCACCTTAGTTCTGGATTCGAGAATATTTTGACATTTGGGCTATATGGCACGTCCGGATGTTTTCTACTTCTTCAGACTTCCTGGATCGAAATCAAGCTTCTCGCCTTTAAAGATCTCAAATATCTAACTTTCACCAGCCAATGGTGATAGGGTGTTTTCAGGGTCTAAGACAAAAATAAACAAACCCTGAAAGTAAACAAGATAAAGGCAGTAGCGGGGACACCCTACAATCATTGTGCAGGCACAGTCACAAAGCAGAGGCCCCTGTGGGGTCCAGTTCCACAGCATTGCAAAGGGACCCCAAAGTGGCACGTCTTGATGGAATCGAGGTTTCCGTGACCAGGCTGAGGGTGCACCCAGGAAGAAGAAGCACAAGCCCCTGTAGGATCTGTGGCCTGTGTTTTTTCTAAAGAGAGTTCCACGAGTTTCAATATTTAAAGGGGAAAGATCAAGTGGGAGGGGAAGAAAAAATGAAAACAAAAGGAAGGAAGGTAGGCAATGAGGGCAGTGTTACCTTCTTGAAAAGCCTGGATCTGTGCTCAGTGAACATGCATTTCGCATGTGAAAAGGAAGGCACGAGGTGGCGGCGGGGGGCGGGGCAGTCAATGATGCTTTTGTCTGAAGCCCAGTAAATCTACATTTTACATAAGCAAGCATGTGAAATGACAGTTATCTGGGAACAAAAGGAAGGTAGTTTTTGCATGACTGGGTTCCCGAGCTTAACCTTCCCATTGGCTTTGTGAGTTTCAGGTCCTGAGATTCGGTTTTTCTTTCACAGCATTAGAAAAGGAGGCCGGGCACGGTGGCTCAAGCCTGTAATCCCAGCACTTTGGGAGGCCGAGACGGGCGGATCACGAGGTCAGGAGATCGAGACCATCCTGACTAACACGGTGAAACCCCGTCTCTACTAAAAAATACAAAAAACTAGCCGGGCGAGGTGGCAGGCGCCTGTAGTCCCAGCTACTCGGGAGGCTGAGCCAGGAGAATGGCCTGAACCCGGGAGGCAGAACTTGCAGTGAGCTGAGATCCGGCCACTGCACTCCAGCCTGGGTGACAGAGCGAGACTCTGTCTCCAAAAAAAAAAAAAAAAAAAAAAAAGAAAAAAAAAAAGAAAAGGAAGATGGATTTCAACGTATTTAGATAAGGCAGGCTGGTCTAATTCCACCCATGCTACATTTCCCTCTGCTGTCTTGGTCTGGTAGCTACACTCAGCAACATTTTCTTTTGGCTTGTGCAAATACTTGAATATTAAAGTATTGAAAATTTAAATACAAGTGTCAGATATTCACTTGAACATAAATGAATATCTGAATATCTGGAGGTGGACATAGGGTGTAGGGTTAAGGGGAATTCTACTGTATTCTCATATCCCTGGTCACCTTCAAAGTTCATTCAAAGTTATTTATTTATTTATTTATTTATTTATTTATTTATTTATTTTGAGACAGAGTCTCGCTCTGTCACCCAGACTGGAGTGTAATGGCGCGAACTCGGCTCACTGCAACCTCTGACTCCTGGTTTCAAGTGATTCTCCTGCCTCAGCCTCCCAAGTAGCTGGGATTACAGGCACGCACCACCACGCCCAGCTAATGTTTTTTGTATTTTAATAGAGATGAGATTTTGCCATGTTGGCCAGGCTGGTCTCAAACTCCTGGTATCAAGTGATCCACCCACCTCGGCCTCCCAAAGTGCTGGGATTACGGGTGTGAGCCACTCAGTGTAATTTAAATAGTAGTTTCTATAATACTGATTCATAGGAATAACCCCATTTTACTGATGGAAAAACCGAGGCCCTGAGATGCTGAAGCTATCTACAAGTGGTGATCTGACTCCTATAACAGTGCTCCTTGCTGATTTAAAAACATAATAGGCACCTTTTCTGTGAAGAAGGTGGAAAATTGCTTCGAAAGGGCTTTGAAATCTACTACGTAGAGTGCCTTGGAGAAAAGACCACTAGAATACAATGTGAAATGCAGTGAATTTTGTATTTAAATTGACTCAAAGGTTTACACTTGTCAAGGTGGGGAAATGCAAGTCAATGACTGTACTGCACACAGAAATTACACAACTTCTGAAAATAAATTGTGTTACTCTAATGGATTTTACCTATGAATTAAAAATTGAAAATTCAATTTTCTCTTTGGCCAGCTGTGAGCTTTTGCCTGATAGAAACTGAGTTCCAGCTCACACAGAACCCCATGGCTCCCTCAGGACCCTGGGCAGAGTCCAGCTCACGGAGGAACCCCTGTCTCCCTCAGGACCCTGGGCAGAATCCCAGCTCACACAGGACACTCCTGCTCCCTCAGGACCCTGGGCAGAGTCCCGGCTCACACAGGACCCCCCTGCTCCCTGAGGACCCTGGGCAGAGTCCCGGCTCACACAGGACCCCTGGCTCCCTGAGGACCCTGGGCAGAGTCCCGGCTCACACAGGACCCCTGGCTCCCTCAGGACCCTGGGCACAGTCCCGGCTCACATAGGACGCCTGGCTCCCTCAGGACCCTGGGCACAGTCCCGGCTCACACAGGACACCCCTGCTCCCTCAGGACCCTGGGCAGAGTCCTGGCTCACACAGGACACTCCTGCTCCCTCAGGACCCTGGGCAAAGTCTTAGCTCACACAGGACCCCTGGCTCCCTCAGGACACTGGGCACAGAGTCCCAGCTCACACATGACCCCCATCTCTCCCACACCTGCTGACTGATGAATTCCTGTGTGTTTTGTATCCATGACCCAAATCAGGTAAAAGCTGCATAGAGAAATGGGAGGCGGTGAGCACAAGGATCATGTGACGCCCTGCTGTGGGTGTGGGACCTGCGGCCTCAGGGGCATGCGGGCTGGCAGCCGCTGTCTCCATGCCGGGTATGTAGATACTGCCATCACCTTGGGGTCAGCATCTAGGGCCCTATTGGAGTTCACACTCAGCTCTGTTTGGCATCAGATTCTGTCTGGGATGTACAGCAGAAATTAGAGATGTGGGTTGGAAGTGGGGCTCAGAGATCAGAGACAGATGTGGCCAACTGAAAATTAGGCTGGGCTCCAGGTCTGGCTGCAGATGGGTGGAAAAGTCAGAGGCGGAGCAGCTGTTTCCCAGCTGCGAACAGCTGGTGGAACAGGGGAATCCGATGGAAAGAGGCTGCACGGTGCTCACCTGAGTGGCCAGGCCTCCAGGCCCGGCGAGGGGGACTCTGAGGTGAGCAGGTCAGAGGTGCTCCTGGTTTTCCCATCAGCACCGGTCAGTGTCTGGGGGGTGCCTGGGAGGAGCAGCAGAAGCCCTGGGTCCCTGCTACTCATGGAGTCTAGAGGGCCAGGCCTTTGCCCTGGGATCGGGGAGCCAGGGCATCATAGACACCTCCTGCCTCATGCTGTCCCTGAGCCCTGGGGCATCACTCAGAGACTCCTCCATGGCAAGGGCGCTCTATCTGGTGCAAGCCAGGAGCCACGGGAAGATTCGATCAGGAGACTGTGGGTGCCTTCGCAGGCTTTTAGGAAACTCTGATGGACTCATAAGGACTCTCTTTCCTGGCACTGGTCAGGGGCACTAAGTGTGTGGCTGGTGTATGCCACATCTGTCTTGTCTTCCGGGGGAACTCCCTGGATCAGAGTTAGGCAGGGACACGCCACCTGTTTCTGGGATCTCCAATCACTGCCACTGGAATCTAAGGGGACTCACCCAAACCCACCCACATCACAAAGCGATGTTCCAAACGATGTTTTTCCAGCAGAGCACACAGAGACCCTCTTCAATAACTGCTTAATATCTCTAATAGGTCTTATTCGTGTTTTCTAAGATAGAGTCCTGTTGAGAAGGCCGGCTGAGCTCCTGCGTGTCTGGCATCTGGCTCAGCAGAAGGGATTTCCGTGTCTGCTTGCAGGCCAGGGCCCAGTCTGGCTCTGGATGGAACGCTGGCCTTGCACAAAGGAAGGGAGCCACAGAAGGCAGGATTCAGTAGCTGAGTCCCCCAGGGATGGAAGACACAGGACGTGGAATGCAGGTGTCCTCTGAGCAGGGGCAGGGAACACGGAAGAGGGTGGTCTCAGGCTATGCAGAAAGAAAGGTGGCAGCAGCTGCCCTTAGGCTTTCTGGGTGAAGCCCTTGGCTTTAGAAAGACCCATCTCTTGAGGGGCATTTGGGGTGAGGCAGGGTGGAGAGGCCTTGGAGTAATGATGTCAGGGCATGTGAAGGAAGAGAAGTGGTCCTCTGTGCTGGGTTTTGGCAGAGAAGACTTGGAAAGGATTTGAGTTAATACATTTTAAACAATGAGTTTTCAAAGGTTGTTCCAGGCAGTCTCTGTAGAAGCCTCTCGCGGGAGGAAGACATCTCCAACCACATTTCAGGAGCCAGCCCTGCAGCTTTATCCATGCCAACAGCTGAAAACAGCACCAAGCAGCAAATGTGCAAAGAAGTGTGTGGAGATGCTGTGGGGATTCAGACCTTCAACCTTGCCCTCCAGGAGATGACCACACTGGAAAGTTCTACTCCACCGAGCTTTTGTAGGCATTGTCAGAGAGCAGAGCGGTTCCACACCCTGCATTGCAATGGGGACTTAATGCAGTGGCTGTGACTGTTCCCTCCACTGGGGAGCTCAGCGCAGAACTCCCTGCTACAAGGCTCTGTCTCTAAGCACCCGCCTCCCTGGAACAAGTCATCACAACCAAGAGAGCTTGCAACCAAGACTACACAGCCCTCCTCCTTGTAAGGAAAAAAAGTGACAGGTATTAAATGGTGGCTATTTGAGGAAATAATAATAAATATATTTGGCAGAGTGAGGCTGGTGGCTGCTTGAGTCTCGATGGCTGAGACTCTGTCAGCCTTCCCATTATGAAACCCATTTTTCAGCGTTTATAACTTGAAAGTAAAAATGTGCTCCAGGCAGAAGAAACCTGGCACACAAGGTCTTTGTCCAGAAAGAGGGAACTGAACAGATTAGTTCAGATCAATTTGAGAGTGTAAAGAAAAACTGTCCTGAGTATGCAGATGGGTCTGGCACTGGAACAAATCACCCAATTTTGTTTGTAAGCAAGTTAACAGTAGGAGAATGTTCGTGGAAATATTGCCCAGAAAGTACCTGCCTGATGTTTAACTGGAAGTGCCTATAGGTGGGTCAGATTCTGGGGGCAAAGCACATTGGCCCAGTGGCTGCAGGAGAGTAGAGGAGAGGGCACCTTTCCCCCTAGAAAGAGCTCAGATAGCATCTGAGGCTCTAGGAACTGTGCCTGGTTTCCTGACCTTTCTGAGGGAATTCATCGAACCTGCCATCTAAAGGCTGTTCAGTGCTGACTGTCCTCCCGATGTCATAAGTCAAATTCCTGCTTCCAGGTCAGGCAGGTCCCAAAAGAATTACTTTGCCTAATAAATGAGGACCCAAATCGGGAATGCTGGTTCTCCATCATCAGATGCCTCCGCTCCATTTCCCAAAGCCCTTAGCAAGCAAGGTAACTAGATTCCTGTCCAAATGCAATGTTCAAGGTCTAGAAAATAATCAAATGAAATGAAATCTCATCCTGGGCAGCAATGAAGAGCCTTTAGACCATCAGTATTGCTAGTAGGCCATGGTGTCTTGCTGATAGAACTGTGGATTCAGCAGTGGGCACACATGCATTTGCATCGATTGTTTATCATTAGAGGGTGGAGATAGGTAAGCTGCGGCAGCGCTCATGCTTCCTGGGAATTCTCAGTTCCAGGCCCGTGGTCCAAACTGTTAGCTGGGTTTGGTTGGGAACCTCCACAGTTGTAGCATCCCATGGACCAGCTTAGCAGTTTAAAAATATTCTTCTATTTTATTATTTTTGTATTTTTTTAGTGAGTAGGGATGGGCTTTACCTTGTTGGCCAGCCGCTCTCGAACTACTGACTTCAAGTGATCCGCCTGCCTTGGCCTTCCAAAGTGCTGGGATTACAGGTGTGAGCCACCGCACCTGGCCTAAAATAATTCTTTTTTTTTTCTGTGGGAAATTTGGAAAGTATAGAAAAAAATAAATAGGAAAAATTAAATACCCAGGCTGCATCATCTGTCCATAACTATAGCTAGCCAGTGTTAACATTTTAAAATTCCATCCAATCATTTCTCGGTGATACAGAGCCATATGCTTCACAAAAGTGAGATTCTATTGTATATTTTTACATTCTGATTTATGTACTTAGCATTGTATTAGGTGCATTTATCTGTCTCCATAGATATTCTTAGAAAATACCATTTAAAATTAAGTCCATAATTGTCCCTTGTATGGATTTTAAATATTATCTTTATGGACATATTGTTGTTCTTATTTTTTGCTATTACCAAAAAAAATGCCTTGATGGACATGTTTAAACATAAATACTTTTATGCTTCTGATTATTTCTTTAAAATACACTCCTGGAAGCTCCTAAAAATGACTGCATCAAAGAATGAACCTATTACAAATTGTTCTGATACAAAGTAAGACACCCGCGCCACCGCATATAGCATAAAATGCTTCCGCTTTCCTGAAGGCAGAGGGTTTCCAAAACAAAGCTGAAATTCTTGGATAGGTTAATATGGCCATGCCTCTTTTTGCTTTTTTTTTTCTGTTGTGGAGGTAAAAATACCAAAATAATATTAGTCCACTTTTCTGTGTTGGTTGGTAATATTTCTTCGTTATTCCTCCTTCCCTCCCTCTCCTAGTTTTGGTACATTGAGAGCAGTTCATAGTCCCACCCTCCTTCCTTTGACCATGACCATATAACTTGCTTGGCCAATGTGACATGAACAGACATGTGCCAGAAGCTTTAAATGTATGTGTGGAGTTTCTGCCCATCCTTTTTCCCTCCTGCCCTCAGCCATCATGAGAGCATGCCCAGCTCGTCACTGGGCCCAGAATGAAGAGCTGTATGGAACACACCTAAGCCCAAGTGCCACTCTGGAGCCCAGCCGGCCAAACAGTAGCTGATGAGCAGTAGCTCATCCATGAACGAGATCTAAATGAATGTGATTTCAGCCACAGAAATTTGGGAGTTTGTTACATGGTATTATCACAACAAAACCTGCTTTGAAGAGCTTTGTTTGTCAGATGAGGAATATGAAGCTTAGAAAGATGAAGCAATTTGACCAAAGTTACCTAGGAATCAGTGGAAGAGTCCTGTTGAAACTCAAGTCTGCCCTAGTTCTCGAGGCAGTATTGCAACATGGTTGGTGCACACAAGCATGGCCTTATAATTTCCTGTATGCTGGCTGGAGTTCTAGGGATTTCCACTGATGCCTATGGCAGCTGTAGGCCTGAGATTCTGCCCCACTTAGGAAGACAGTAGCTATCGTAGACGAGGTGATGGACTGGGCTAGAGCAGGGCCTGGGGAAGGTGGCAGCAAAATAGCCAGTGTGAAATGACTGGCTTGTTTAAGTCACTTATTACAATGAGTAATTCATTTAGAATTTGAGAAAATGAATGTCAGAATGTCGTGCTTCACACACACGCGGATTCATATGTGTGAACATGAGCTGGGGAGTCACACTGCGCAGTGTTGAATTCCAGTTCCCTTGCTCCCTAGTTTTCTGACTTAGAAGTTATTGGAACATCTGTGTGTTTCGCTTCTTCCTCTGTAACACGAGATGACAGGAGTGTTTTCCTCATACAAATGATGTGATGATTAAATAAAATAATACTTATAAATACATGGAAAAGTGCCTGGCATATAGTAGGCACTCAATAAATATTAACTACTCTCCTACCTCAGCCTACCGAGTGGCTGGGACTACAGACGCCTGCCACCACGCCCGGCTAATTTTTTGTATTTTTAGTAGAGACGGGGTTTCACCGTGTTAGCCAGGATGGTCTCGATCTCCTGACCTCATGATCCACCCGCCTCGGCCTCCCAAAGTGCCGGGATTACAGGTGTGAGTCACCGCGCCCGGCCCGAAGTCAGGCAATAATTTATACTACAAGAAGGAAATAAAAACCTCAAGGGGTGGTAATGACAATGATTGTCTGAAACAGACACGCCTAGATCACCCACAGGATGTGAGGAGAGCCAGGTGACCAGCACTGGCCCTTTCGCTTCTGGGCAACCTCTCCTTCTCATTCAGCTCCTGGTTCCTCACCCCTTTTCCACTGTCCCGCCTTTCTTCCCTCCCCACCCTTTCTCCTCACGTCCCTTTCCCCTGCTGCAAATTTTGCTGGTATTAGCCATAATGTGACCTGAAAGGCTTCCTTTTTTTAGGTATACCTCATTTAATAAATAGGTGATGAGCGAAATGGTAAAGAAATAATTAAATGAATAATTCCTAGTTTTAGTATCTGCCCTTCATAGCCCATTGGACTTGATCTAAAGCACTGGCCACCTTAGCTTACTTTTTCTGCTAATTGAACCAATTAACAGTCCATGGTTAAGATATGAGAGTTTCTGAACATAAAATCAGCCCTGATTATTTGGAGTTGCATTCCTTTGATCATTAGTAAGGCTGGATGTGCATGTTGGCAAGTGGTGCGGCTGAGGACTTTGCCAACAAGCAAGATGTTTTAAATCATATTTCAATCTCATCTCCAATTTCGTCTTTATCAAAATCTTCTGATTATAATCCAGTTGCACAGAGCATGAGACTGATGTGCCTTAGGAATCCCATTGGCCCTGAAATCTCTAAAGCCTCTTTCTCTTTGGACTCCACACATGAACACATGCCATTTGTATGTTTCTAATATTGAGTGTCAGCTCCTTAAAAACCAGTAGGCAAATAAATGAACAGAAAAGAAAGACATATATCTGGGCCTGGAGATTATAGGTGATATGAATTTATGGCTGTGGCCAGATTGCCAGAGTCGTTTAGGATTTAGCACAGTTGTCAGCAGAAGGTTAGCTCACAGGGAGTCTTCTGGATTCTGGGATCCAGCCAAAGACCAGCAAGACAACTGGGGAGCAGAGGTGGAAAAACTGGCTAGCTTCTGCTGGTCGGTCAGATGCTTGGCCTCACCGAAAGTTAGTTTTGTTACTTTGAATGGGTGATGCTGCTTCCTGCTGACTGAGCTCAGCCTGGTGTCTTTCTCCTCCTCCCTGCAAACTCCGTTAACTGCTGGAGGTTGAGGCCTGGGCCTCTCCTTGGACCAAACCTGTATGTGCTCCTGGTGATACATGAAACAGGAGAAGTGGGGTGGAGGTGCAGAAGGTGAAGAGTCCTAGACGTCAAGTGGAAACTTGGTGCCACTAATCTTTTTTTTTTTTTCCTGCCACATCGACCAAAGCCAGGACATTCTTTTCTTTGTGGAATCTGCTTTTCCAATGGAGTTTCCTATATGACTAAACACTTTGATTATATATAGATATAGATATAGATATAGATAGATATAGATATAGATATATATAGTTTGTTTTGTTTTGTTTTTGATGGAGTCTCACTCTGTTGCCCAGGCTGGAGTGCAGTGGCACGGTCTCGGCTCACTGAAATCTCCACCTCCTAGGTTCAAGTAATTCTCCTGCCTCAGCCTCCCGAGTAGCTGGGATTACAGGCGCCTGCCATCACACTCTGCTAATTTTTTGTATTTTTAGTAGAGTTGGGGTTTTGCCATGTTGGCCAGGCTGGTCTCTAACTCCTTACTTCAGGTGATCCACCCACCTCGGCCTCCCAAACTGTTGGGATTGCAGGCATGAGCCACCGTGCCCGACCCAATTAACTTTCTTATCAAGAGGAAAGGAAAATCTCCCAGTCAGTTGCCATCCTCTTGAAACCTGGAGGTGTCTGGTCTGTGTAACCATTTCCCCTACCTGTACCTATTACAGTGCTTACTGTACAACGAGTCCCCAATCATTGTTTACTTTTATCTTTTTCCAGGACTGATAAGTGTGTTGTGTTCAATAATACTTAGAAAGAATTAAATAATCACATAATCTCTGAGTGAAGAGGAACTTTGGAGGCAGCTATTGCCTGTCTTCTGTGATGTATTTAACTGGCCTCTAATGCCATTAATTCCACTGACGGGCAGTCGTGATGCTCAGATGCTTTTTATTATACTGACTGGAAACGAACCTATTTTTTTAGCAGAGTGAGGGGAGAAGGCATCCCAGGCCTTGTAGACAAATCCTTTACCCCCTGCTCAATCTTCTCTCATTGCAGATGAGTCCTTGGCTCAGCAGAATGGGCCTAGGTGGAGCTTGAAATTAATGAAGAGATGATGCTTCCAGCTTTTTGAGCAAGAAGAAGTTTGGCCTCCAGTTATTACACCTTGAGGTCAGCGGGTATCTCAAATCTGAGTAGCTATAAAAGTGAGCTGATGTAGTAACACTACCAAAGCAATGTTTTCTCTAAATATTTCAGACCCTCCCATTATAAATCATTTATTATGATTACCCTTTTGGTGTCATGGAATGAGATGATGAGCTTTTCTTAATGAACTATTTCATAGGCATATTTTTTCCATTTATCTTGGTGTTGGATGCTATGTGACCTGAATGGCAAATGAGGAAATACTTGTGCAAATCCTGAAATGCACACATCTCCCCATGCCAGAGTGCAGGAATGGACAGGACTTTCCCTGGCAGCAATAGGAGCCTGGTCCTGAGTAGGGCCTCTCCAGTCTGACTGCACCATAGCAGTCAGGTGATATCTGACTTGGGGTGTGCCATGTTCCCAGAACCCCTCTGTCAAGGAGTTCAGTGGGAGCTGGAGGAAGCATCCACATCTTTAAAAGCCAACCTTAACCGGTGAGAAGAAAAGTGATAAACATTCAAACACAATCTGAACTTTTAACTTAGCCTTTTGAGTTCATCTATATCCATTTCCAGAAAAGGTCATGGGCTGAGGTGGTGCTTCACTGAAATAAATGCACTTTGGAGCTGACAGTAACCCAGCAAGGCCAGGGACCCTGAAGAGACCCCTCCCCACACTTGTAATCATCAAACATGCTACATCTTAGAAATTGGATCCACAGGCTTATGGCAACTTGACACAAAGTGTATCTCAGGTCAGGCTGATCTGATTTAAATATCTTAGTGTTAGACAGTCTGTACTTGACATTGTGAAGACACATGTAATGGAACCAAGATTAGAATATCAAGATGACAAGAAGGATTGTACCATGAAGACAGTAAAAGTCACATGCATTCTGGGGTTACACATTTAATTTAAAATAGTTGTATTCCCTGTTCCTAGGGTCCTTGTAACTCTCTCGTCTGCTATATTTATATTACATAAGTAATTTTAAATGAGTCAAAGTGTCTTGCTCCTCGGCCCACTATAGAATGTCAGTGTTCCTTTTTAACATTTCTACTTCTTAGATCCTGCCTTCACCGCAATGGGAATTCATATAGGGTTGGAGTAGGTTGTTCTTCTCACCAAGTTCCCAAGCCTACATAAAATGGCAGCTTCATGTTTCACTGGACCCAGCTCTACAGAAAGCAGTGGACAAAAAAGGTCTGTGATGGACTTAGGACCCAAGGAGGCAAAACAGAGTTTGACTTTTCCCTTGGGGCTCTGCAAATGTCAAAGAGGGCCACCCATGGGGCCAAATGACGTGCATATTGCACCTGGGTGATGCTGCCCCAGCTTCTCCCCACCGTGGATGGGATCAACAAATGTTTCGCAGCTGAGAGGCAGTCACAGCACCAGGGTGATCACGAAGTTGCCCAGTTGGATGAAGACTATCCAGAAACTGGAGGATAACCTCACCCACTCTCAGTTACCAGTAGGGTCAATAGTAAGACAGAAGTGACAGCCTTCTTTCCACCGCCTCTTACTTTGTTTCCCCATGTCACAGTCAGCTATACCTTCCTTAGCGGTAACTCTGATCATGGCCCCCTCTGTTTCCGACCTTTCACTTTGTCCCTGGAATGGACTAGAGCATCCGCTTCTCGTCCTCTGAGGTCTCATGTGCGCTGCACCCACCCTTTCTCAGCCTCCCCATCACATGGCGCTCTCCAAGCCCATGGGCTGGGCCTGCTCCCAGGGCCTCCACGTGCCATCCTCTGCCCAGCTGCAGAGTTTCCACATGTGTCTTAGCCTGTTCTGTGCTGCGTTAACAGAATACCTGAGACTGGGTGGTTTATAAATAATGGAAATGTATTTCTTACCATTCTAGAGGCTGGAAAATCTAAGATCAAAATGCTAGCAGGTTTGGTGTCTGGCGAGGGCCCACTCTCCACTTCCAACATGATGCCTTGAACACTGCATCCTCCAGCGTGGAGAAAACACAGTTCCTCACATGGTAGAAGAACAAAAGAGGAAAGAGAGAGTCCACTCTCAAAAGCCCTTTTATTTAAGGTATTAAACCCACCTATGAAAGAAGAGCCTTCATGGCCTTACCATCTCTTAAAGGCTTCACCTCCCAAGACCATTACACTGGCAATTACATTTCAATGTAAGTTTTGGAAATGTACATTTGGAAAGAAACATTCAAAACATAGAAACATGTGTTGTCCTCTCGGCCTGGAACCAGGTCCTCATTCTTGTCTTTGTCATTACGGATCAACCTTCAGGCCTCCACTTAAACAAGTTCTGAAGTCAGTGAATACTTCTGCAGCATGGAAGTGCCAGGACCCTCGTTGGCCCCTTATGGCCAAATAACCTCACTCTCCATTAGAAGAGAAAGCCTCACTATCCATTAGAAGGCCAGGAGAGCAAAATTGGGGATTGCTTTAAAAACAAACAGTGTGGCAATAAAGAATTTCAGAAGAAAATAATTTACCACTGCTCCGTCACGAATGCTCATAACAGGCTGGGGAGTAGGAACTATAGTTATCACAGCCCCTTTTTGATAGAGAAGGGAAATTGTCCAGAATTATGCAAAGCGTAAGTGGCCAAGTCAGCATGTGAACTCGGGCTCCTACTTTCCTGTGCTGTCTCTCATGCCTTCTGCAGGGAAGTGTCCTTGGGTAACCTTCACCCATCTTCATACCTCTCCCCTCCACCTAGACCAGGACTACACGCTGTAATAGACCCAGCTCCTGTTGCTTCATAATGCACAGACTGCAATGTCCTAATCATCATGACAATGACTGTTTCCAATGCTTCTCACCTGCTGAGTGGTTAAGTTCTTGTGGGCAGAGCCTTGTCTGTTCTCCCTGCTGTGTGTGTCTCATCACTTGGCAGAGCCTCTGCCCTGCAGTCACTGACTGGGCTGAGCATTTTTTCTACCACTGGGTGAGCATCTCAGCTGTCCGGCTAGCTGGGGACAGGCTGAGGGAGTTCTACTTCTTGTCTGAACTTTTTTTTTTCTTTTTCTTGAGACAGGGTCTCCCTCTGTTACCCAAGCTGGAATGCAGTGGCGCAATTATAGCTCACTGCAGCCTAGATCTCCCAGGCTCAAGTGATTCTCCCACCTCAGCCTCCCAAGTACCCAGGACCCAGGGCCTGCCCCAAGGGCCTCAACCATGTCTAGCTAACTTTTGTATTTTTTTTTTTTTGTGGAGACAAGGTTTTCCCATGTTTGCAAGGTTGGTCTCGAACTCCTGGCCTTAAGCAATCTGCCTTCCTCAGCCTCTCAAAGTATTGGGATTACAGGCTGAGCCATGATCAGCCTTGTCTGCATTTTTGAATGGCTCCCTTGGCAGGGTTCTGTGCATGATAGCAGTGGGGGACAGAAGACAGGACTCCTGCCTCAGAGGTTATCTGGGAGAATGGGAAGAGAGGTGCTAATCCCACACAGTGGGCATGAGCGGCACCAGCTCTGCTCAGAGGGCCTCCCTGTGCACATCGAACTGCTGAGTCTTCTCTCTGAGGATCACACAGATGTGAGCAGAACAGTGAGGAGGCATGGGAAAAAGGGAAAACTGGTTTCCTTCTGAGATTCTTTATTGCTACACTGTTTGTTTTTAAAACAATCCCTGATTTTGCTCTCCTGGCCTTCTAATGGAGAGTGAGGCTGTTTTGCCACAATATGGGCTGTCGGGGGACAAATAAGCCATTTCTGTTTGCTGACACTGAAAAAAGCTTCCCTGCTGAGGAGGTGCTAATGCAGCTGGCAGCAGCTCTGTGATGGGCATGGTGGGTAAGCGATTAGGCTGCCAGGAGCAGGCAGCAATCTCCCTGTGTAGACATTTCAGAGGAGGCCTTCCAGAGGCCCTGGGTTCAAATCCCAGTTCCACCTCTTCCTAGCTCTGTGAGCTTAGGGCGAATCTCTATGTCCTCACAGACAAATTGTGGGAAATGACATTTTTCCCTGTTCCTTTTACAGGTAGGTGTGGTGGTTTGAATGTTTGTGTTCCTTTCAAAATTCATGCTGAAATTTAATAGCCAGTGTAACAGGATTAAAAGTTGGGATGCCCAGAAGGAGGTGATTAAATCATGAGAGTGGAGCCATCATGGATGGGATTAGATGCCCTCATAAAAGGGACTGATAGAAGGAGTCTGTCCCCTTTGCATTTCTGCCATCTGCCATGTGAGGACACAGCATTCCTCCATTCACAATGATGCAGCAGTCAGGAGGCCCCCTTTGAGGCAGACAATAGGCAGCCAACCTGCCAGGCTGTGGTCTTGGACTTCCCAGCCTCTAGAACCATGAGAAATAAATGTATATTTTTTAAACAAATTACCTAGTCTGTAGTATTTTGTTATAGCAGTTTATGAACTAGATGGCAAGTTAACTGAGTCTGAACTTGGGAAAGTTTAACACACGGTTCACTCATTTTCTTACTAAGTTTCACCCACTAGGCTGAGTATTGAAGATATGCTTAGTAGACACGAGGCAAATCTTACTCTAAGACAGTCTCCTTCTAGGACAGTTCAGATACCTATGAGGCCAGATCCTTCTTTTCACACTTGCATAAGCCCTTTTGAGCAACTTGCTGGGTCCCAACTCCAATTCCTTTCTCCTGTGGAAGACACCTGGCATTTTCACTGGCGAGCATCCATCCTCCCTCTGCAATACTTTCTTTTTTTAACTAGTGAAACTAAGGAAACATTACATTTTTTACGTCTCCAATTCATGTGCACAAACATGGCATCCATGGCGAAGGATACATTATGGGTGTTTTTCTAAATTCTTTCACATGACTGGTAACACATGGAGAAGACTGCTGGGCCCACGGTGGGCCTCCCTGCTCCCCTAGACTGAGCCACTCAAAGCAGAGCTCCACTTCCCTGTGTCATTATAACAACCTTTTAACTGATCCTTGGGCAAATGACAGAGTCAGGTCCTTCAAAGTGGCAGAAATCACTGGAAAGTATTCTGTCTCTTCTACTAGAGGCTTCTTAGCTGGTGAATTGGAGACCTGGTATTGCTGGATGCCACCGTGAGACCAGAGCCAGCCTGAGAAAGAAGCCACAGAAGGCAGCAGAGGGAGAGGTGGAGATATGGCATTTGGGGTCCTGGTGTTAGACCCGCCTCTCAACTTCACAGCTACATGAGCACCTAGATTGCCTTGTTTGATTAGCTAGTTTCAGGTTGATGTTTAACTTTTAACCCAAAGTGTTCTAACACATCTTTTTCAGTCATTCCTTTGTTGCTTAATTAGTAAGTCTTACTCTCTCCAAGAGTCTATCCTGGATGTATGTGAAAGTCAGGGGGCATGAAGACCCTGCCCTGCCCTTGGGAAACTTGTTTTCTAGTGGATAAGGCATGGTTAGGCTCCAATCAGCATAGCAGAAAGCACCATGAGAAAGTGTCACGGGACTAATGTAGAAAATAATGAATCTGGGAGGCCAAACATGTGAATGGATGAGAGCCTTTCAGACTGCGGAGTGAATGAGGGCCTGTGCAGGAGATCACAGTGGAGCAGAGGCTCCTTCCAGAGCCCCGGCTGGGCCAATTCAGTGCCTGTGCACTGCTCAACTGAGATGTTACCACATCCTCCTTCTCCCAGCCCTGGGATCCAGAAACCCAACACCCAGTAGTTCCAGGAATCTGATGGCAATCAGCTAGGCAAGGAATTACTCAGTTCCAGAAACAGGCAGCATCAAAAAGAAGATTCAGACTGAGCACGGTGGCTCACACCTATAATCTCCGCACTTTGGAGTGGGCAAGGCAGGCAGATTGCTTGAGCCCAGGAGTTTGAGACCAGCCTGGGCAACTTGGTAAAATTCCATCTCCACAAAAATTAGCCGGGCATGGTGGCTCATGTGTGAAGATTCAGTGTTAGAATAGCAAGTTAAACTTCAATGGTAGTTCTGGATGTTTGCCTCCCACTTCTGCTCCAATAGGAATGTAGTCAAGATTGCATGGGGCAGACTTTTAATTAGACAGTAAGCTTTCTGAGGACAGGGCCAGGTCCTTCTCCTTTCTCTCCTGTGTGCCTAACATTAGGACATATACATGTGCATGCGCTAAAAATATTTAATGAAGATTCGCTGACTCATTTTCTAAAAATTCCTTTGTGATATTTCTGAAAATTTTATAAACCAGAGAAATGCCGTAAATCAGAGATATGAAATGAAAAAGAAAACACTCTTTCAGTGTGTTTCCAGATGTGGATTGTTAGAATAGAGATAGGATAGCATATTGTTTCAATCTGGTGCCAGATGTTCTGGGTTTAAATTCTCACTTCTTCATTTACTTGATATGTGACCTTAGGCAAGTTACTGCATCTCTCTGAGCCTACGTTTCCCCCTTGCTAGCATGGGGACAGTCAATAGGCCCTGTCTGGTGGAATTGCAGTGTGGATCATGAGGCAATGCGCAAAGTGCTGAGAGCGGTGTCTGGTCCATGATAACCATTGCTCGTGTGCCAGTTGTTGCTGTCATTATTGCTATTGAAAGAGAGAGGGAGAGTGTGTTATTAAAGATGGAACCCAGGAGCACCAAGATTCCATGTTCTAAATAACAGCTCTCATTGACTGAGGGATGCTTTAATTCATAGAATGAAACTAGGAAGTCTCTCTGATCAACCTTTTACAGTGAGAAAACTGAGGCACAGAGAGGGAAAGTGTCTCTCCTAAAGTCACACGGCAAAATAGCAGTTGACCCTAAGAAAATGCCAGAGCTCCTCATTTCCAGTCTAGAATTATTTCTGCTTCTGTTCTTCTTCTTCTTTTTTTCTGAGATGGAGTCTCAATCTGTCACTCAGGCTGGAGTGCCGTGGCATGATCTCGGCTCATTGCAACCTCTGTCTCCCTGGTTCAGGCAATTCTCCTGCCTCAGCCTCCCTAGTAGTTGGGATTACAGGTGTGTACCATCACACCAAACTAATTTTTTGTATTTTTAGTAGAGACAAGTTTTCACCATGTTGGCCAGGCTGGTCTCAAACGCCCGACCTCAGGTGATCTGCCTCCCAAAGTGCTGGGATTAAACGCCTGAGCCACCGTGCCCGGCCCCTGCTTCTATTCTTAGCTCTTGTGTCTGACTATTGACCAAATGTGTGTAGATGCAAAAACCACACCTCCCACTGGAAATCTGGACCAAAATCCCACAGCGGGCTCTTTCCCTAGGAGGGTGACATGCGCAAGAGACAGACCAAGAAAAGCACCAGGGCCGCAGCAGGCGAGGGAGAAATTTCCAGCAGCAAATAAATCTGCCCGTTGCTGAGGGTCATTCTCGCATTCCCTTGGAAAATGTGCACTTCGTGTTTATGCAGCTTTGAGGCAATTATTTCACAAGAAAGAAAATCTCTTGATCACATTACTTAATGTTCTCTAAGTGAACATTTGGTATTTAGCGGCTAAGCAAATTTACTTTTCTATAATGAACAGAGTGGATGATTGAAAAACATTTAATATATTGAGGTGTGGGTACTGCTGTCTAAAGGATTACTTAACTCACAGTTTAAACTCTCATTCTTTATTTGAAAGGCAAACAGATTTCCTTTATACTGGAGAGTTTGGGATTAACTGTTTTGTTCCCATTAAAATCTGACTAAATGCATGAATCGGGTGTTCTTGCTTATGGGCTCTAGGGGGATATATGGATATACTTTTGTCAATATTGAATAGCCTTACCATTTTGCCAGGATTTCCCATTGGTACATACCTGCTGGATGGAGAGTCAGTTGGTAAGTGCTATTGATTCAGACAAAAACCTAGACTGCTAGAATTGCATCAGGTTATATGAGTTTTTAACATTGAGTCTACATAAATGCATATTAACATTGTGTTCATGGAAAGCAACAGAAACAAACCATGATTCTCTTCACAACTAACAAATAAAGAATTTATTCAAAGAAGAACTTGAACAAGCAGGGAGATGAGGGAACAGGGACAGGACAGCAGTGAGACTCTCCGCCATCAAAAGTTTATGGAATTTCTGTGAGATTCACATATAGTGACTTTAAGTCCTTGTGTCTCTTTGTTTCAAATTTCAAATTCATGGGAGAGAAAGTTGGAGTGGCCCAGCTAGAAGCAGGTACTTGCCAATGAATTGATGAGCTAAGACCAGAGAGGCAGTGCCATGCAACAGTGTAATCGCTGGGGCCATTCCAAGGAGGGGAGTTGATTGTGAGTTAGGCAGCAATCCCCAACATGCATTCATTGAGCCAGGATGGAAATGTGACCAAAAACCAAGTTGTTTTCTTACTTTGACAGACACTGTCAGTGTCTTATCAACGCCTCCCGCCCATTACCCCTCTGCACTCCCTATTCCAGGCACGCCCATGACTCTCTGCTTGCTTCTTTCCTTAGAGATCAACATTTAGATTTCTCACCTCCCAGATGCAAAGACCCCAAGTGGTTTCTACATCATGTCCCATAATTCCCCAGGGCAGTGAAGCCCCCAGTTCCTTAGTAGTCCCCAGCGGTAACCTGCTCCTTAGTGTCTTTCCTTTCTTCTTCTACTTCCCCATCCCCTACCGGAGCTGTCTGGGATCACATCCCAAGCAAACCACCTGCCCGCTAATCCTTGTTTCAGGATCTGCTCCTGGGAGAGTCCAGCCTAAGGCACATTCTCTCTGGAGGCAAACACCAATGTACTTACAACTGATGGCTGCTCTCTTTTAATGGACTTAACAGTAGCCTCACTGGAGAGGGAGTCTGGCCGTACCCTGGTTTTCCAGCTTCAGCATGACTAGGGAAGGGTCTGGCGGTGAAGAAATGCCCGTGCGCCATGCCTGGCCAGGGACAGGGTCACAATTTTTCTGGTTTGGAAAAAGGCCGACTGCGCTGCTCACAGCCAGCTTTTCAGCTTAGCGTCAGCTCGGCGGGTTGTTTTGGGTCTGTGGATGTTGCCTCTCCAACTGCATAATGAGCTGCTTGAAGCCAGGGATCACATCTTCCCTTCTGTTTGTTTCTCCCACAGGACAAAACAGAGGGCGGATGCACTGGAGGTGCTCACAAGAGATGTGCTGCTTGATTAAAGAACAGAAAGAGGAACAGGCATAATCATTTCATTTTCTACAGGCCGGGGGTGGGGGCTCTGCTATTCGAGTGTGGTGATGGTCCATGGAGCTTTGAGTGGGCTGTCGCAGGCACCATCAGAGACCGTTCCTTTTCCCTTTAGCACTCACTGTTTGTGTGCAAACCAAAGGCTTCTTCATGCAAATACCAGTGGCTCCACACTTAATCTTGCGCACAGGGCAGACGACAAGAGGCAGGGAGTAAATGCACCTTGGAACAGCGCTCCACTAGCCACCACTGGGATATGGCGAGTGAACACTCCAGCTTCCTTGCCTCGCGGCTAGAACAATTCTGAAATGGGTTTCACAGCATGCACCAAATCCGACAGGATTAAACTCCAGTTTCCCTCAAGGCAAACTGCTCTAACACACCCTGCATTGGTTTTCTTTCTTCTCCGTCTCCCAGCTCCCTGCTCTTCTCTCAGTGCTCCTCGGAGTCGCTCCTGGCCCCCACATCTTCATCACGAGGTCTGCTTAAGATAAAGGGAAACTGGTTTCTGCAGGTGCGGGAAGTTCCTTCAGAGTCCGGAAATGATTAAGGGAGACTTAGTGTCAATGTCCGTTTACTTTAGGTTAAATTCATTTCCTATATGGACCAACTTCTGATACAAACCTCTCCTTTTCTGTTGTTGATTTTGTTTGTTTTTCGTCTTCCAGTACGTGCATGCTTCCCTTCATGCAGAACATTATTTTACAAGATAGACAGTATTTCCCCAGGCTGGTGTAAATTATTATCGAACAAAAGCCCCTTCTCTAGTCATCATTCCAGTGCCACCTGGCCAGGCTCAGATAAATGGCCTGTTCTGGAGGTGCAGGAAACTGGATGAATCATGACGTTATCCCAGGAATATGGCAGCCCGGCGCCCAGGGGATGGAGTATCTATAAGTGTGGCCCTGTGGAAGCTCCTGCAGGAGAGGGCTTTGCCATGATTAAAATCCATCCTATTGCCGAGTCTGGGAAACACTGTAGGCACAGGACCAGTGGCCCAGGTCTGGGTTTAGATGATAACATTTTCCTCATAGCCTCTTTCCAAATACCTAAGTTTCATGATGAACAAGCCATCCAGAATCCAGTTAGTAGGGGAACGAATGGCTTACGTTTCCTAATTTTACATTTAGTCTGTTGGTATTAAAACTCATGTACTGAACTGGGCATTGCTGCTATTAACTTCTTTCTCAAGTTGGGATTAGATCAGTTTTCAAATGGAGACTCTATTTGGAGATGGTCTTGGATATGTTTAGGTTATTTTACAGCCACAAAGCCTCAAATGGCTTCACTTAACAGGAGTTCTTAAACTTTGGAGGTAACTTTGAGATCTGATAAAAGGCTGGTAGTCTTCCCCCAGACCAATATCATTAGGTCCACACTCAACATTTGCAAACAGATATGGTGGGTAGACCCTAGGAGCCCATCCATTGAGTCACTAGGGACCTCTGGATCTCCAGCAAAGATAGCTCTTGGTTGTGACTGGTTAGTGACTGTGGCAATCTTGGGGGTGAAACTCCAGCCTGAGTCATCCTTCTGATGATCGGGACACATAGTCTGCCTGATGATAAGCATTGCATGTATGAGGATGCTGTGTGAAGAATGCCATACACTGGTCTGTAGGAAAATCCGTCATGAAGTGTTTGGGGATAGATACTAGACTTGAACAGAGCATCTAATGCATCTTCGTTCTGACCACGTGGACTACTTAAAAACGTTAAATTCAAGAAATGGAATTTTAAATTTAATAGCTGTAGGTATTAATGTTTCCTAAGTTTGAAGGATGTTGGTACCACCAATTGCATTTAATTGTCTTCTGCAGTTGCTGTTACAATTTATGTTTATTTTTCTTCAAAACTGATAATGTGATACAATAGTAAGTTGTATATACCTTGAATACAGCATTGGACAGTATAGATTGTTATATAATAATAACATTAAATTGATCTATAACCCCCTATTCAGAGGCTAACACTTCAAATAATTTGATATATTTCTTCTCATTTCCTCTGCATATATGTATATAGTTTTACTACTTTGCTTAATATATTATTTGTTTTTACCTATCATCAGATGTCATTTTTAAAGTCATCTTTGAAGATTAAGTGAATTCTCTGACTGGATGGAACCATTCTTCTATTGTTGGAGCTTTGGAAGTTCACAATTTCTCACTCTCTTTTTTTTTTTTTTTTTTTTTTT
>NW_016805750.1:746103-817514 GCF_001698545.2 Rhinopithecus bieti
TGAGACAGAGTTTCGCTCTGTCACCTGGGCTCACTGCAACTTCCGCCTCCAGGGTTTAAGCAATTCCCCCACCTCAGCCTCCCAAGTAGCTGGGATTATAGGCACTGACCATCATGCCCGGCTAATGTTTGTTTTTTTTTTTTTTTTTTTTTTTTTTTTTTTTTTTTTAGAGAGACAGGGTTTCACCATGTTGGCCAGGCTGGTCTCAAACTCCTGACCTCAGGTTATCCACACTCCCTTGGCCTCCCAAAGTGCTGCGATTACAGGCTTGAGCCACCGTACCTGGCCACAATTTCCCACTTTTTCTATTACCCTTGATACTCAAACTCTTTTCAGTTCCTCCACGATGCTCCGACATGATCCTAAGCTTCCTGAGGTCACCTCCCAAGAAAATCACCTGCCCTCAAATCCTGGGCAATCCAGTGGCTGATCAGAGAATGTATTTTTTTTTTTTTTTTTTCCAAAACAAACATGGTCTTTCCCTGGAAAGACTGCTGGAATAATTTTCTCTTTCTCCTTGCAAATGCTCTGTCTCATTTAATCTTCACAACAGCCCAGGGAGGCAGGTGCCACTTTCCCCATGTGGCAGGTGAAGAAGCTGAGCTCAGAGGGGTCACTGCCTTTCCCACGGCCACATGCGGAGTGAGCGGGATTTGCTCTCAGCTCCGCATTGGCTGAGTCCTGTCTTCTCACCAGTGCTTCTTGAGTGCCCTGGCCTGGGTGCCCCACCGCTACCCTCTGTGTGTCCGTGGGTAGTCGATGCCTTTCCTCAGGGCTCTCCTTTCTCACTGCCCCATCCATGTGGAAGTTTTAGAAACCTTGGGCCACCTTAAACGAAGAGCGGCTGGCTGACTGCTCCCTGCCAGGAGGGCAAAGCACATTTTCTGAGTTGAGATGAACAATTATGTAAAATGAATTCTGGGTGCACCCAGTTGTCTAATTAATGATACATTACCTATGTCGGAGAAAATGTGTCTTAGGGCTCAGAGCGCTCAGACTCTACATCTCTCCTCCTGGGCCTCCTTGATGAAACTAACTGGGGCAGGCAGGGGGAAATTGACATTTTAGAAGCCAGTTTTCATTCTTGGACTGAAAGAAACTGTTTCAGTGCCTATTTACCTGGGCTGCAGCACATACACACGCACAAACACACACATACACACACACACAGATGACATGAGCCCCTGCGTTTGCTGTAATCTAGGAGGCCACAGTCCAGAGCAATAGCATTGAAAGCAGCTGCCCATTTCAACATTGCAGCCGGCGAGAGTGAAATCAGGGAACACATTCCAGGTCCAGGCAATGAAGGAGAAAATGTGCCAGCTTTTGCCACAGTCATTACTTACACAGGTTTACCACCTGTAATATATTTCCCAATGCTGTGTTTCTCTGACACTGGCTCTGCCTACACCCACAAAGCAAGATAAGAGAGAAAGTCATGACCGGATACAGTGGCTCACACCTATAATCTCAACACTTTGAGAGGCTGAGGTGGGAGGATGCCTTGAGCCCAAGAGTTAGACAATATAGCAAGACCCCATCTCTACAAGATATTTAAAAATTATCTGGACATAGTGGCATGCATCTGTAGTCTCAGTTACTTGAGAGGCTGAGGTGGGAAGATCCCTTGAGCTGGGGAGGTTGAGGCTGCAGTGAGCCAAGATTACGCCATTGCACTACAGCCTGGGTGACAAAGTGAGACCTTGTCTATATTTAATAAAGAAAAAAGGAAAGCAGAGCCTTGGACATGGCTTGGCCTAGTTCACACCTGTCTCCTTGCTGTCTCCTAAGGACCCACAACCAGGGGGCCTTGAACTGTGAACTCGTGAGGGTTGGACAGAGACCTCAGGCTTTTGCTACTTTACTGTGAATACAACTTGCATTACTAGATTATGCTCCAGGCATTGTTACAACTACTTGCAGATATCAACTCATTTAATCCTCACTGATGTCCACATCCTGCTTTATAAATGAGGAGACAGCCATGGGTAGGTTAAGTAGTGTGCTCGGGTCACATTATCTGGGCGTGGTGGGGTCATCAGTGAGCATCTTGCTCTGACTTGGAAGGGAAGTAAGGCGTTTCCTGAGGTTCCTCTTGCTCCATCTGCACCCTCCCTCACCGCTCACCTCTCCAAGGCTCCGATTTACCAACAGATGCCCTCAGGGCAGAGCTTGGGAGTCATTCAGACAAATGGTGGCCTACTCAACTGAGAAATGGGTAGAAACACCCAATACATGCTGAATACCAGCTCTATGCAGATATTGAGCTAGATGCTTCTCTCAACATGGCTTATGTAGCCCTGCTAAAAACACAGCGGGAAGGGGAAAGAATGAAAGTAATGCATATCGAGCATGCCACGCATTCCACCTTATATAAGCGAACTAATCTCTTAACCTATGCTAGGGTTGGTAAACCATGATCTATGGGCCAAGTCTGGCCTGTCACCTGTCATGTGAGTAAAGCTTCATTGGAATCCAGCCACAGCTGCTCAGTTATGGTTGTCTATGGCTGCTTTCACACTGCAGTATGGGATAGAGACCTCATAGACAGTAAAACCTAAAACATTGACTGTTTGGCTCTTTGCAATAAAATGACCCCTGATTTATGCAGTCCTTACAACTTTGCAAGGTGAGTATAATTTTGGAGATGGGAAAACTGAAGTTCTGGGAATTCGAAGGGTTAGTTTGAGACCACCCAGACCATGGTAAAACCATGGCTTACACCTGTGAGTGGTTGCTTCTCTTGCTGAATGATAGGGTGACACGGCAGCCCAGTGTCTCTCAGGGAGTTGGGGGGATGGCCCTGCTGTGTTCCAAGGAGAGAGAGGGACCCTGGAGCTGCTGCACTCTGCTCTTCCTGCTCCCTCAGCTCAGATGGCTGGGCCACTGTGGCTTGTCTTGCTATCTCCGAGAGCACAGCTGCCCTTCCCTGTGGCTGGCTTGCTAAGACCATCTGACACGGGAACAGCAATACATTCTATCACATTCAGCGCAAGAAATGAGACGCCACACAATTGCTTCAGGAATGACCAAGAAGAAAAGAGTGATTAAAATTTTGGCCTCCACTTTTTTTCTTCCCTGGAGATGATGGCATTCATTTCAAGTTATCTCCCTAAACGGCTCATTTGTGGGAACTTCCCTAGGCTAATCTGAAAAAGGGCGATGATTGCAGGCAGAAGCGAGTCCTTGCCCTGCAGCAAGATCTCACACGTCACTTGCTGAAGCGGGTCGGGTCCCAGGGAGTCCCAGCATCTCTGAGACCATGGGCACGAAGCTCAACTCTTCCATCACCTGCCCCTCTTGCTGGACACAGGAAAATTCCCCAAATGGACTTCTTTCTCCACTGTCTCTGATTCAGCTTTAATCAACTGAGCGTTGTAATCAGTTATGACACGATTTGTTACTAAAAATAGCACCACAGTATAGAAGTGTAGACATTTACAAATTGTTCACTTTCCTTTCTTTTTTCTTTTGAACTTTTGCTGAAGTATAACATGGATACAGAAAAATCCACACATTGCAAGCCTAAAGCTTGAGGAATTTTCACAGACTTAGCATATCTGCATAAGCAGCATTCAGACTAAGGAACAGGACATGCCCCATCCCATGAAGCCTGTCTGGGCTCCCTCTCTGGCCTCCACCCACATGGGGAACAGCTGTGCTGACTTTCTTCACCACCCGTCCTTTTGCTGCTCTTTATCTTCATGGATCTGGAGTCATTAGAGCTTCCATGTCTGGCTTTTTCCCCTTGACATCATGTTGGTGAGATTCAGCCAGATTTGGGGACACAGTCATGAAGCATTTATTTGCACTGTGTTCTAGTGTGAATACACTAGTTTGTGTCTCCATTCTCTGGTTGATGGGCATTTGAGTAGTTTCCAGATTTTGTCCTTATAAATCATGTTACCAATAAATTAATTATTCAACCTTTTGTTACACATAAGTACACATTTCTATCAGGCATATATCTAAGAATATAATGGCTGGGTTGCAGTATAGGCATAAGTTTGGCTTTAGGAGATATTGATGAATGGTTTTTTAAAGTGGTTGCACCAATACACACTCCCACCAGGACAGCATGGGAGTGTAGTGTGTTCCACATTCTCACCAACACTTGGCAATTTCAGTCCTTTAAAATTATTATTATTTTAAAAAGATTCAAGGTCTTTCTCATAATAATACCTTTCATGCTACTTTTATCTATCTAATTTTTAGAAGCAAAGAAAGTTGGATTTAGAGAAAGTTCTCCAGGGTATGCACTGTTTTGGGAAGCGCTGTCCCACACCCAGACACGGCCCCCAGTGCAGATCTATTTGCTCCTATTGACAAAGTAACAAGTCACAGCAGTATTCTCCCTCCAACCTTTGAACGTCACCAAAACACAGCTGCCTGCAAGTGTCCCTGTTGTGAACGCCAGGCTTCCCAGTCCCCGGCCCCAAGCTCCTCATCAGCCTCCTGCCTTGCATCTTCCTTCCAGACATCCTGGCCTAGGACAGACACAAGCTGGGCAGCTCGCTCCCTGCCTCCCCTGCCCCAGTGCTTCACACTTGTGCCCCTTCACAACTGGTGTCATGATTACCTTCCAGCTGTGTGCTTATTTATCTGCATTGTCTACATAAAGTCTGCGTTATCATAGGTGTGATATGTTGGATTCCTATTTTTCTAAGATACAGGAAAACAAGCGTGCAGCCTCTGACATGTGTCTGTGTCGTATCAGATGCCATCTCTGGGCTGCCCACGTGGCCCCTGGCCACGGAGCTGTCACCACTTCCTCCACAGGTCGGGGCCTTCTAAGACAGCCGTTCCGGGCCCTCGGTGGCTCGCAAGCCCACCCTAAGAGCATCTCGCCCCCTCCTGCTGTGCGTATCTCTGGCTCCTGCCCTGGGGTTTCCCCATTGCTGTGGAAGTGTGAGATGCTGAGAAGTCCACCCACAGTGCCCACACCAGCCCTCAGGGATGGGGTGTTGAGATGTTACACCCCAGAGAATGAAATTTGGATGAGTGAGAAAGAGGGGCTTATGGCTGAATCCTTCCCCTCCTATCCCACTCTCCAGCCTCTATGCTGTGTTGGGACCCAGCAGTTCCCCGGCCTCCCTAAAGACATGCTAAGATACTGAGCAGTCCACTTGTGACAAAGCCTCACCCTTCTCATGATATTCTCACCAAACACGAGCAAGGCAGACACAGCCCGCCTCACTCTGCTTTCCTGGGACCGCACTCGACAGCAAACTGTCAGCAAAGTCAGCTTCTGCCCCATGTTCTGTTTTCTCGGGAACCCAGGCTACAACAAGTGCGCTGCCTGAAATCATCTTCTGGCCCACCAGGGTACATACCACCCTTCACCAAGTGCACCTGTGGCCTTTTCCATTGTCTCACGGTATTACCCCATCAAGGCTGCCACCCTGGGGGCCACCGTTCCCAGGCCTGCAGCTACTCTCTTCCACCGTTCCTGAGGTGGCTCCCGAGCCTCCCTCCCTCCAGCCTGGAAGGGACCCACCTCAGGGTCCCTGTGGTCCTGACCCTGCACTTTCCAGGGGCCTCAGCCCTTTCTTTCTTGTGTGTAGATAGTCACAGTCCATGCCAACCTCCTCTGATAGATGTGGTCCTCTCTATGGCAGGGACTCTTTGAGCCTCATTGCTTTCTGCTCCGCAGACATTGGTAGAGGAAGAAATGAGTTGCCAAGAGGAGAAAAGTGTTCACATGTGTATAACAAGGGGCCACGTGATTTAAAACCATATCCGCCTATCCAGGAAGATGGGTTCTCTCAACTGGATTAGAATGCGATGGATGTTGAGCTGCCCAGGTGAGCCTAAGCCCATCTTGAGAGCAGCTGTCTCAGACCAGGCTGCCCTGGGAGCAGACCTCAAACAAGGGAGGAGTGTAGTTGGTTTACCTGGAAGGTGATCCCCGGAAGTACCATTAGGGTTCTGGGCAGCAGGAGAAACAGGGATAAGGAGCTAATTGGAATTGAGTTGTCAGCATGTTTGGGTTAGGGCATGGGCCCCTGGCCTGAATCCCACTGGAGATTGTTGAGAGTCAGTGTGGAACATAGCACAGGATGGTCACAGCCAAGGAGTGAGGATTCTCGGGGTATCCACCTGTCGGCTTTCCTCCAGCACTGGTGAGGGCTGCTTCTGACATGTGCAAGAATGGTCAGAAGCAAAAGCCCCTGGGAGTTGGAGCTGCCGATGTTGACTGTCGGCAGACTCTGGCTTCATGGAGGTGCAGTGGGACACCAACAATCTCTGCCTCATTAGGGCTCCACCTCCATCATTGCCACCTCATGGTGCACACAGAATCCCGCAAAGGAGAACCCTAGCTCTCAGAAGCCTTGCTGCATACCCAAGAGAACCACTGTAGGTATCCAGGGTGCAAACACTTCTCTGCTTGATGCTGAACTAGGTCGCCTTAGGAGCAGTCCGGCGTGAAAGCCCCTCCTTTGCTGAGACAGGCTCACACGTTCTTCCACTGCACATGCCGGCTGCCTTTTCTTCAGCTCCAGGGAGCATGCTCTGGGCACCAAGGCCTAACTTCTCAGCCTCAGCTGACAGAAGGCATATGTGGTTTTGCTAATTTCTAAAGAAGAAAAACTACCCTGCTTCCCTTGGAGCCCTAATAGCACTAAGGCCCAGCAAGATGAAGGCCCCCTGTCTCTCTGCAGATCTGCCATCCCTTCCTGGGCTGTGTAGTAACAGTGGCAGTTGGGCAAATCTCCTCCTTGCTGTTCTGAAACAGAAATTCATGCTGTCTCCAGGCCAAGCACTCAGCTCACTCACCCAGACTGAACACCGAGCCACCCTGCAAGAGCTCAGAAGTCAGAATTGTATTTAGCTTAAGGTGTCAAAGCCCTGCCCTGAGCCTTGGAGCACTTCAATTTCCTCCTCTCAGGAGAGAGCAGCAGGGGAAGAAGAAGGGTCCCCAGAGGTCAGAAACTGGGGCTGATCTGAGCTCTCAAGGAAACGGGCTTGGGAGTCTGGACTTTGTGTAGGATGTTTCAGGAAAGTAGTTCCTGCGTGCACAGCTTCAGGGTTGCCTGGCATTTCATATGACAATCACCGTGTTGGGACTGAAATGATGTCCCTGCCCCTTCTTAAGTATAGGCAGCCAGGAGGACCATGCTGACCAGGTTATGCCAGACATTACCTGTAGAATAGACTAATGCGTTTTTCTCAGGGTTGTACTGGGCCCTACCCTCAGACTAAAGAGGTTTCAGAAATGACTATCAGATGGCTTAGGCCCAGGGTTGGAGACACATGACGCAGATGCAGCTACCACCTTGCTCTTCCCTAGGGCAGACATCACTACTCAATCCTGAGCCCGGAAACGGCCTTTCCAGCTCACCCTTCTGGGCAACCCTGAGCATAAGTCAGGTTACGCACACAAGCTCAGCTGCGTCCCTGGTGTGTTTCTCATTGAAACTGGCACCTGCAGTGGGCGCCACAGGACCTGGACAGCGCCCCTGCCCTGCATAGCATATATCTTTCCCACATATGCCACACATGTGTATTCATGAGAATTCACTCATTGGTTCATTGGATAAATGCAGTTTATTAAACATTTACTGTGTGCCAGGGATTGTACTCAAATGATGAGGATTCAAAGGAAGTAAACACAAGACCAGAGCTGCTCCCTGGGAGAAGCCTGCACAGACCAGCCTCATGACTGGAGCTGCAGAAAGTGCTCTATCTACAGGCCCACGACACCCCAGGCATGTCACAGCCACCCTCTGAGCAAGCAGAAGCCCAGAGGAAGAGAGAGGGCATGAGTGCAGGGAGGAAAAAGGAGAAAGCCAGCAGAGATGGATTGAGCCAAATCATGTGTTCTTCATGACATCTTGTTTCCCAGCCACTTTCAAGGCAAGCTCCAAGATCTTCAAGGAGGAAAAGGACAAACTGGCCCTTGTTGGGAGGAGTGAGCAGGCTGGCCACACCTGTCTCCTCAGCCCGCCCTCACTCTTGGGGGAGCAGCACAAGTCTATTCATACGTGGGGTGATGTGATCTCTGGATCAAGGGCCAACACCTGCACAAGGGCAGCCATCCAGAGGCTGGCAGCCTAGGAAGGGGCCCCCACCAGGGGCTCTGACCAAATCGGGGAGGAGCTGATCTATCCACAGCTCTGGGTCCTGCACCTGAGCTTACAAAAAGGACTGGCCAGCTGGAGGATGAGAGGCATATACCAGCCATAAGAGAGGAAGAGTGAGCAGCTGCACCTAAAACAAGGCTGCTCCTGAAGGTCTTGAGCACTCCAGTGGGCCTGTGTCCTCCTAATTACCTTCTTACTTTTTTCTTCTTCCTTCTCTTCTTCTCCTTCTCCTTCTCCTTCTCCTTCTCCTTCTTTTTCTTCTTTTTTGACAGAGTCTTGCTCTGTCACCAGGCTAGCGTGCAGTGGTGCGATCTTGGCTCACTGCAACCTCTGCCTCCCGGGTTCAAGTGATTGCCTTGTCTCAGCCTCCCAAGTAGCTGGGACTACAGGTATGCACCACCATCCCCGGCTAATTTTTTGTATTTTAGTAGGGTTTTACCATGTTGGCCAAGATGGTCTTGATCTCCTGACCTCGTGATCTGCCTGCCTTGGCCTCCCGAAGTGCTGGGATTACAGGTGCGAGCCACTGCACCCAGCCATTTTCTTCTTAAAGAGTCTCACTCACTGTTGCCATAGGAATCTCCCAGTCACTGGGATGATGAGCCCAGGAACCAATTCACAGGGGTCACTGCTGAAGGATCCAGGACTTTTACTCAGGACAGGAGGGTGGTAACCTGGCACCTGGCAAAGGAAACAAATTAGATGAACGGAGAGAAAAGGAGGGGTCAGTGCATAAACTGCACACTGGGCTGGGCTCTCTACACCCATCCCCTCACGGTATTCTGAAAATAGGCTTGCAAAGTGGGCGTAGATGAGTGCTATTCCTTTACTTCAAGAAATGAGGCTTAGAGAGCCACATCATTTATTCATGCTCCGTGGCTGATCTGGGATGCAAATTCAGCAGATGGCTTCAGATCAGAAGGAACCCAGCTGCTGTGGTTCAATGCTCTCCCAGAGTCCCTGAAACCAAGCCTCGTGTCTAGAAGATGCTCTGTAAATGTCCAAGCAAAGGAAAAAGGAAGAAGAGGCAAGCGCTTTGGGTAGGGAAAAGCCAGAGGGAAGGAAGAGCAGACAGCCCAGTACCTGGGGTCTGTTCTCATGGCAAGAGTGGGTTCCCAGGGAGCTTTACCTTGCCCTGTGGAGAGGCCCGCCATCAAGGCTCCCCCCATATTTCTTGTCCCTGTCACCCTCTGGAGCACACCCACTCTGTGCGTGCCCACTTCCCTCAGCCTCCCTTGGTCTCTGTGCCAGCTGCCCTGACTGACCTTGTCCGCCTGCACTGAGGGCTGAAAATGCCTCAGGAGTTGCATCCCCCCCAGGATCAGCCCCCACTAACAATGGGTGGGGAGGTGTAAATGTCCCCTTGCTTCTTTTTAATTGTTTTCTTTTTTCATTGTTGTTTGTTTTTGTTTGCTTGTTCTTGAGACAGGGTCTCACACTGTCACCCAGGCTAGAGTGCAGTTGCGTTATCACAGCTCATTGCAGCCTTGACCTCCTGGGCTGAAGTAATCCCCCACTTCAGCCTCTCCAACTACAGGTGCATGTCACCAGCCTGGCTAATTTTTGTTATTTTTTTTTTTTTTGCAGAGACAGGGTCTTGCCATATTGCCCAGGCTGGTCTCAAACTGCTGTCCTCAAGTGATCCTATTAGTCATTTTTGAATAAATTGTGTTCACACGGATTCACATTTTCAGCTCTTTTTTCTAGGAAATCCATCCTAAGATGAGAATCTCATCAGAAACTTCCCTTCCAGGCCTGAAGCCTTCTAGTAACCTCTTTGTGGATATGTCAGAGCTTTGGTAGGGTCTGAGGCTCAAGTTCAAATCCTGAGCAAAGCCTTAAAGATTCCTGCTCAGCCGGATTCAGTCTTCACCCTTTGGGATGTGAGTACCAGAGGTAACTCTTGAATTTTTAAAGGATTTTGCTCAAAATCTTTTTAGGGAGTTGCCAAAATGCCCCAACCAAAGCACCTTATTACTTGCCTTGGAAAATTCCGGTCAGGGAGGTTTGGGATAAAGTAGACATCAAAATAGAACTTTTATGAGTAGAAGAATTATAACAGAATTCAGCACTGATTTAGCCCTTCCAGAATGCCAGACACTGTGAAGTTCTATTTGTGAGTTACCATTTATTCCTCCTGCAACCCTGTGAAGAATGAATGATCATATTTCTCTTCCTTTTCACAAATGAGGAGGAGACTGGAGTCAAAGCCTTAAGAAATCCATCTTAGCACACTTAGAGTCCAGTGAAAGAGAGAGGCTGGCGACTGGCACGGTCTCTCTTCCTGGAGTGGGCAGTGACCAATTAGCAAGACCTGGAAGAAGTTAGCAAATTCTCCCAGGAGTGGCTGGTCTGGATGCCCTGCCTTTCAGGCCAGGCTGAAGCAAGAGGCAGAAGCACTGGTTGATGAGGAGTCAGGGACTGCCATTCACCAACCAGTGTAAAACCCCGTGTGCTCAGAAGTCCCTCCTGGGACCTGACCTTCCGCTTCCGTAAGGACAGAAAAGATTTGGTAAGGTACGTTGGAGAAGGCTGGATTTGCTTACTCGAAACCAGTAGAGCAATTCCAGTTTGAGCAAAGAGGACCACCTGAGTGGGGTGAGGAATAAATGCGAGCCAGCACAGAGTGAGCGCCAACAGCATGCAGGAGGCTCTATTTCCTGGCACTGGCTGTATGCCGGGCGGAATGCTCTGTCCTTTCTCTCATCTAATCCTCAGGGTGGCCCTACGGGGAGGTTCTGCTCTCATCCCTGTTGGAGTGTTAGGAAGGGTTAGGGAAAGCGAGGCCCTTGCCCAAGGTCACGGGCTCCTAAGTGGAGGTTGTGGGATGGGACCTCAGCTGCCCCTGACTGGACTCTCAGCCACTGTGCTGCACCAAGAGTGACAGTTTTCCAGGAGCCCACAGAACCTCAGTTGGGGAAGGGGCTCTCTCGGAGTGGGGACCATGATGCCCTTGACCTTGTCTGCAGAGAAGAGGAAGGCGGGAGAGGCATGACTCATCCTCTGCTGGTGTGACCGGACTCACAGGCAGCTTTGCCTCTCCGGCTCTCTCGGGACAGGCCACTGTCATGGTGTTAGGATTGCCACTTTCCCGTACTCATCACTGCTGCTATTAATAACGCACGAATAATTCAAGCGGTAAACTTTGAGGCACGAGCTCCTCTCTGGCCTTGGGGAAGCTGCCAAAGATAGCTGAGGCCCGGCAGCCCCGCAGCATGGGGCGAGCGAGAGAAGCGCATGAGGGAAGCACTTGTCCCTCCAGGCTGGGCTCTCTCGGTGCCTCCAGACCACTCAGGGCCTCCTTTCTTCCAGGGCAAGGCCCCTTGTGCCGTCAGCCCGTGGGCAGGAGAAACAGCGCTGGGCGGCACTGACGTCTGTGTTAAAGCCTAGAAGAGGAGCTCCCTTCCTTTTTCTTCCCATACGGCATCTATCTGGGGAGCAATGCTTGGTCTTGGAGGGGTCTCTGGGGACGCCCTTCCTCACAAGGTGGGCATAGAAGACCAGGTGTTCACCAGAGAAGGGAAGCTCTGGCAGCAATCCTGGGTGGTGCTGGGTGGTCCCTGTGGCTGCTCCTGGCCAGCTCTGAGAGAAAGCATTTAGCAGAAATGGTGCTTCTTCCACCCAAAATGTTGTGGGGGGTCCAGGATGGGCTAAATCTCCAACTCGACCACTGCTAGACCAAGAGGCCCTCCAAAGAGGCGTGGGCTTTTTGCGGTCCCAGTGAGCAGCCTGTTGCTGGGTGACGAGCCAGCTGGGCTTCCAGGACTACTCCAGGTTGTATCCCTGAAAGTTCCACATTTTAGGAGACTTCTCTGACTCAGACAAAGCAGGATGGGGAGCCCAGAGCCAGTGGGGGCTCATGAATGAGACGTCCAGAAAAAAGCTGCTCTTCAAGAAAGATTTTAACTTTAATTAATTAATTTATTTATTTATTCATTCATTTTTTCAAGACAGTCTTTCTTTGTTGCCCAGGCTGGAGTGCAGTGGCACAATCTCGGCTCACTGCAACCTCTGCCTCCTGGTTCAAGTGGTTCTCCAGTCTCAGCCTCCCAAGTAGCTGGGATTATAGGCCCGTGCCACCACGCCAGGTTAATTTTTGTATTTTTAGTAGAGATCAGGTTTCACTATGTTGGCCAGGCTGGTCTCGAACTCCTGACCTCGTGATCTGCCCACCTCAGCCTCCTAAAGTGCTGGGATTACAGGCATGATCCACCATGACCAGCAGATTTTAATTTTAAATCTTGAAACATGATGAATCCCAGCCATCCTCCATGCCTGTGGGGTGCATGAGGTGGATCCTCACATACTGCGCCAGGAGCATGATTGATACGCAAGAGGCAGCTTAGAAATGTCTGATCATTTCATCCAGAAACTTTCTCCTGCGGTCTCTTAAGATGTTATCAGAAACTGTGGCACAAATCTTATTACAATGTTCTCCTCTTCCTCATATATACAAAAAACAACAACAACAACAACAACAAGGGAAACAGATCACCGATCAAAATACACACCGATTAAAATAATTGTCCTTTGGCCAGGCACACTGGTTGATGCCTGGAGTCCCAGTACTTTGGAAGGCAGAGGTAGGAGGCTCGCTTGAGGCCAGGAGTTTGAGACCAGTCTGGGCACCATAGCAAGACCCTGTCTTTACAAAAAACATGTTTTAAATAGCTGGGTGTGGTGGTGTGCCCCTGTAGTCCCTGTTACTTGGGAGGCTGAGGTAGGAGAGTCTCTTGAGCCTAGGAGTTTGAGGCTACAATGAGCCATGATCTCACCACTGCACTCCAGCTTGGGCGACAGAGCAAGACCTTGTCTCAAAAATAAGGAAAGAAATAGATCTAAGTCTTTCATTCATGGGCAATATTTTCCAGCAAAGAATTACCTTGTTTTGTATGCCTGTATCTTTTCTTTTTCCAGTCACTGAATCAACTGTACATATAGTATAATCCTAAATTTGTAAACAAATGTTAAAAATATGCACATACACATGTTTATATGTCAGAAAAAAGACTAGAACAAAATATACAAAAAAGAGATGACTTTGACGCTTTAAGAGACATCACATCTTTTTTTCTTTTTTTTTTTTTTGAGATGGAGTTTCACTCTGTCTCCTGGGCTGGAATACAGTGGTGTGATCTCAGCTCACTGCAACCTCCGTCTCCCAGGTGCAAACGATTCTCCTGACTCAGCCTAAAGGCACCCACCACCACACCCCGGCTAATTTTTGTATTTTTAGTAGAGACGGGGTTTCACCATGTTGGCCAGGCTGGTCTTAAATTCCTGACCTCAGGTGATCCGCCTGCCTCGGCTTCCCAAAGTGCTGGTATTACAAGTGTGAGCCACTGTGCCCAGCCCCTTTTTCTGTTTTATAATGTAAGCAATATTGAAATTCCAGTGGAAAACATTCTTTTAAAGTTAAAAAATTCTAATTTCAAGCTAAAGAAAACTGAGAACAATAACAAATATCAATCCCACCAAAAATTTCTAAAACAATGGCAGTTTCTGGAGTGCTATGGCTCATGTGATGGTGGGAGGAGAAGGAGCAGGCGCTATTATCCCCAATTTACAAAGGAAGAAACCCAGAGATCACGTGGCTGCCTCTGTGGACAGCTCACAGGTGAGACCTACCTCATGGGCTGACCTCAGGCCTCCTGGCATCTAGGTGCGTGCTCTCTGAAATCCGAGTTGCCTTTTTAGACTTTGAGGGCAGTCGCTCCTTCTCTAAAAATCAGCGGGAATCTCCCCTGAGTGATACCGGGTCGAGTTTGCCTAGCACAGTCCTAATTTTGCCTATTTTCTGGCATACTTATTAGTATTACCCTTTTTACTCTCAGAAATAGTCCAACGTGGGAAATAAAATGCCTGGCCTCCTTTTCAAGGCATGTTAACCTCTTCAAGTTTCCACTGGAATTTCACAAAGCCACCCTCCTGGGGCCAGGCATGGAGGCCCGCGAGCTTCCGCCCCACGCCTGGTGGATGCAGTTTCCAGCTTTGCGCTTTGTTTGTCATTCTGAACAGCTCTGCGCCCATCAGCTGGGGCTCTGTGAATCAGAGACGCTGCAAAGAGCAGCACTCCCAGGAGCTCAGATAAAATGTGACTGAGGGCAACTCCTCCCAGCCACAGACAGCTGCTCTGTAGGGAGGCTCAGCAGCGCCCAGCAAAGTGCCTGCTGTGCACTGAAAGATCCTCAATGGGCCCTGATTTTCCCTTTGTCCTTTCGGCAGTCACACATTCAACATATTGTTGAGGAGCAGCTAAGTGCCCGTCTTGGGCACAGATTAAGGAACAAGAAAGAAAATGCCGCTGTGCTCATGGTACTAATATTCTAGTGGGGATGCAGGCAACGCACAAGAAATACACATGAATAAATACAAAAATAGACAGGTGCTCTGATAACACAGAATGGTGGTAGGTAAGCTTCAAATGGTGCAGTCAGGGAAGGACCCTGGGGAGGGAATTCTATGGTGAACTCCAAAAGAGAGGAAAAGGTGGGCCTGGAAAGATCTGGGCTGGAAGAGAGCCCCACCCTCTCAAGAATGTCAAGGGCAAAGGCCCTGGGGTGGGAACAGCTTCTGGGCATTTGAGGAGGATGGAAAGGAAGCTGGGTGGCTGGTCTGTGGAGCGAGGGGCTGGTGAGTCAGGCCAGGCGGCGCACAAGGGGGGTTGTAAGGATTTGGGACTCAGTTCTGAGTGCAGTTAAGAAATATTTGAGCTGCTGAGTGATAAGCCTTGGCGTCATCCACGCAGTGTTAAGTCTGCAGGTGTGCAGATCTCAAGAGTGGTGGGGGCTTTCCTCCACCTAGATTTCAGAGGATGCTCTGGAAAGCCTGGGTCCCGGGCGGAAACCTGCTGCAACGGTGGAGCTCCTCACAGAAAGCCCTTTCTAGGGCAATTCCAAGCAGAAAGGTGGGGTCAGAGCTGCCACAGAGTCCCCACTAGGGTAATGCCTAGTGGAGCCATGGGAGGGGGCCACTTCAGGGACCCCAAGACTGTAGAGCAGCCAGCTTGCAGCATCTCTTGGGAAAGATTCTAGCCCATGGGCGCAGGAGCATGGAGTCCAGCAAAGCCATTATAGGGTGTGAAGTGCTGCCCCAGGCCTTGGGGGCCCAAAACTTCCAATGTGCATGGGATGCTGGACTGGGAATGAAAAGAGGTGATTGTCCAGCTTCGAGATTTACTGTCTGCCCTGCTGGGTTTCGGACTTGCTTGGGCTTGTCACTCCCTTCTTCTTGCCTTTTGGGGTGGGAATGCCTGCCCTACTCCCGTCCCAGCATTGTATCTTGGAAGCAGATGCCTTGTTTGATTTCACAGGCTCATGGTAGGAGGATTTGCGTCAGGATGAATTGCACCTTGAGTCTTGCGCACATCAGATTCAGATGGGACTCTGGACTTAGGACTTTCAAGTTGATGATGGAACAAGTTAGGACTTTTAGGCCGGCTGCCATGGTCCATACCTATAACCCCAGCACTTTGGGAAGCCAAGGTAGGAGGATCATTTCAGCCTAGGGGTTCAGCATCAACTTGGGCAGCATAGTGAGACCCTGTCTCTACCAAAAAAAAAAAATAGTGGGGTGTAGTGACATGTTTCTGTAATCCCAGCTGCTTAGGAGGCCAAGGGAGGAGGATCGCTTGAGCCCAGGTGTTTGAGGTTACAAGGAGCTATGATTGTGACACTGCACTCCAGCCTGGGCAACAGAGTGAGACCACTTTTTTTGCTTGTTTGCTTGCTTTTGTTTTTTGTTTTGTTTAGTTTTGGCTTTGGAAGTACTGGGATGGAATGAATCTATTTTGTATGTGAGAAGGACATGAGCTGTTGGGGGCCGGGGCAGAAGGCTGTGGTTTGAATGCCCCTTCCGAGTCTCAAGTGCACGCATAATCCTCACTGTAACCGTGCTGAGAGGCAGGACCTCTGAGCGGCAGTTAGGACTAGATGAGGTTATCAGGGTAGAGCCCCCGTGAGGGATCTGGGGCTTTATAAGACGAGGAAGAGAAGTCTAAGCTGGCACACTCAGCCCCCTCACCGTGTGAAGGCCTGTGCCACCTCAGGACTCTGCAGAGAGACCCCACCAGCACGAAGATCCTCCCCAGAGGCCGCCCCTCCGCCTTGGACTTCCCAGCTTCCAGAAATATAAGAAACACGTCTCTTTTCTTTATTGAAAGAAAGAAATATTTGCGGTGCTGAGTGCCATGAGCAGGTCCCCTGGTTCTTCTGGGGAGGATACACAGAAGGAAAGAAGGTGTGAATGTGGCAGAAGATGACGGGGGGAAGAATGCAGGAGCTGGGGGTGCATTACACAAGAGGGGGTGCAGTCTAGATAGAGAAGTGTGGTGTCAAGCTAAGTTTGAAATCTGAGTACAGTTTGCACATTAAAACAAAAAAGACAGGGCTGTCTAGGCTGCTGGAAATTGGGAGGGAGAAGCAGAAAAAAAATAACCAAGGAGTACATTTCACCGTTAGTTCAAGTGAGCGTTAGATGGTGTGCCATTCGCTGAGATGTGATAAGAAGGGAGGTAAAGGTTTGGGGGTTGGGGCGTCCTGGCACTGAGGGAGGTACTACAGAAGCTGTGTTTCAGACATGGTATTCTGAGGTGCCTCTAAAACATCTGAGTAGAGACGTCAAAGAGACGGTCGGGTATGCAAGGCTGGAGCTCACTGCCAAGGTTTTGGTTAGAGGCATAAATGTGGAAAGCATTTGCATATATTGAAGGCAAGATGGTAAAACTCCTTAAGAATAAGAAAGTAGTCACTAGTGTCAAAAATTTGCAGAGGGAATAAAATATAAGGCCATTTTTATTTTTGTCCATAGATTTGGCCAAAGTAAAGATGATTGGTGATATTGATGAAGCAGTTTTCATGGAGCTATAGGGTAAAGTTCACATTGTGGACACGGAGAGCCCTTTATCAGCATGGTGGCCAGCTAAATAAATAAAAATTATGTCTAAGGCCTATTCCAAAACAAACTCCCAATAATGCTGGATAAAATGCATAAAACAAACCAAGTTTTCAAATGCATAAATTAGCACACAACAATAAGACAAATACTCAGAAAATAAAACCAGGACAGAAACTAAAACTAAAGTTATAACCATGACCTGCTAGTCTCCCCAGCCAGGGAGCTTGGGTTTTCGTGGCTTCAGGGAGATGAAGCCATGGGCCTGAGAGAACTGGGTAGTTGGAGTGAAGATTTTCTCCTCCCCACCCTACAGAAAGCTAGGAGCTCTGGAGGGCTCCCTCCCCCATGCAAGAATGGCTAGAAACACTGAGGCCACTACACAGAGAGAGAATAGAGAAGCCTGTCCTCCTTGACTTAGGCTCCAGGACATGGTTCCATTTTAAAGTGGTATCCACTATATGGTTAAGGAAAATGGCCACTGGCCCCCAGCTGCAACACCACGTAATATATATGGCTTTTTTCTTGGTTCCTCCCTTCTCTTCTCCCCTGGCAACACAGAATTATTATCTCTGAATCATATGAGACCTTTCCATTCTCCAAAGCTATGGAGAAAGCTACCTCAAATGTCAATGTCCCCATATCCAGTGTCAGAGTCCAGGCTCACCTCTCCTTCAAGGTGTCCAGATGAACAAACAGCCTTTCACGCCAATACTTTCATCCCAAACCAGGGCATTGTGAATATATTTTTTAAAAAAGCAAGCCAAGCCCAAACTCTATGTTTATACCTTCCTCTTTTTTTGGTTAACCTCTACTAATGGACCCAATAGTGTTACTTCTGCTTGAGAATCTGAGTTTATAATGAAATAGTTATGCTATGCTCACAGTCTTTCTAGTCTTTGTAGTTCTAAATTATGAATCCCTGAGGAGCTTGGCTGGGAGATAATCTATATAACAGACAGCACACTCCATCAGAATTTCTCCTATAAAACAACCAAGAACACAGTGTTCTTACTGAGTGATTTTGCTATGCCTGGCTCCCTCTCCCCTATAGTGGGGACTCTAGCACAAAGATTCTTGGAACCTTGAAAAAAGGCCACACAGGGAGCCTGGCTACCAGTTTACCTGTTGTATCGGGGTTGCAGCTGTGCACAGTGCTTAGGCTCAGGCCCCGTTCATACTAAGAATTCCTTTATTCCATCATATAGGGTATCAAGAGCGCATTTAAGTTTATTTTATTCATGTACAATTTGTATTCTACTTATTTATTTACTTTGAGATGGAGTCTTGTTCTGCTGCCCAGGTTAGAGTGCAGTGGCATGATCTCGGCTCACTGCAGCCTCCGCCTCCCAGATTCAAGCAATTATCCTGCCTCAGCCTTTCGAATAACTGGGATTACAGGGGTTCGCCACCCTGCCAGGCTAATTTTTGTATTTTTAATAGAGACAGTGTTTCATCATGCTGGCCAGGCTGGTCTCGAACACCTAACCTCATCATCTGCCTGCCTTGGCCTCCCTAAGTGCTGGGATAACAGGTGTGAGCCACCATGTTCGATCTGTATTCTACTTATTTTTTAAAAGATGAGATTAAGTAGAAATTACATAAATGTATTAAATATGTTTTTAATCTCTCAAAGTAATGACATATGCTATGTATGCTATGTATATATATGTCATTGGTTTAAGAGATTAAATATATTTAAAAGCAGGATACAGTTGAGAGATTGAAATCATTTCTGTAATTGTACACTAAATATAACACAGCACTTCCGGGTAGCCAAAGCAAAATCAGAAACAAGTTCAGTTGCCTGGCTCTTTTTTTACCTTATCGAAGGAAGCATACCTGTTGTTTAAAAGAAAGACTTGATAATAATTATGAAAAAATTAACATCACCAGAGAAAATAAAGCAATTTTTAAAGGTAGTACATGTTAAAGATAAAGGCATTTTTATGTATATAAAGTGTGTAATTTTTGTGTATGTTGCTTATGCCTGGAACTGCAGTGACAGTCTTCCAGTTGTGTTGATAAATTGTTCCGGTCACATTTTGTAGCTTCAGGTTTCTGGTGGGAGAATGCGAATATCCATTTATTTATTACTTCCTTGGAACACTGCTAAAATAAAAATTATCTGTTGAAAAGGGAGTAAACACCAAAGAGAAAAAGGAAATTACAAATAAAATTATCATCAAATTTTAGAAGACAATAGTTTTAAGGGACAAGTTCATGAATGAGATGGACAGAGAAAGCTGCATTTTAGAAAAGCGACTGGACTGTAGAGGAGATGAAAGGCAGTCTGTCCTCCAGCATCCCAGACAAGACTGGGCTCAGGGTCCTTCAGGAGTGGTTGGAATCAAGAGAATTCTTAGAAGTCTGCAACAGTACACTAGCAGGTCACCATCCCCACCCACTGGTCTCCAGAGGAGGACACTCAGTAGGACAGCTTGCTTCTAGCAAAGCCCAATATGGCTTTTCTCTAAAAACATTGAAAAGATACATGGTGGATGCAAAGGCATTTGGGGTGGACAATGGCAGCCCAGAGTGACACCCTCCTCAGTCTGGCAAGGAGAGGGATGGACAGTGGCCTGACACTAGACTCTAACGTTCTCCCCAACCCTACACAGAGCTCCTAGTCAGACACTGTATAAGTGCGGGGCCGCCCAGGTGTCACCAACTGTAGGAGGAGAATTGGCAAGCAGGAAGGGAAGGATCAAAATGCACAAATAGAAAACATGACCCCAGAGAAAATAGTCAATTAAGGGAATAGGAAAGAACTTAAAAGAAAAGAGAACATGATTCCTAATATACTCAACAAGATTCAAAACATGTATTAACTATGAAACAAAGAGAATAACTGAAATTGGTAAATCAAATACAGATGATGAGAAGGAATGAAAAATATGGGAAGTAAAGTTGGAAGAATCTTCTGGAATAAAGATCAAAAAGTAAAAAATAAATAAATAGGGAGAGAAAACTGTGCAGAATATCCCATATCTAATGAAAACCCCAGAAGAAAAGAGACAATGGATGGGAGAAAATGATCAAATAGATATCAGAAAAGACTTTTCTAGAGCTGAAACACTTGATTTTCAGATTGAAGGCAGGAGGATCACTTAGCCTGGGAGCTGGAAGTTGCAGTGAGCTATGGATTGTGCCACTGCACTCCAGGCTGGGCAGCAGAGCAAGACTCTGTCTCTAAAAAAAAGTTAAAAAGGGTCTACCAAGGTCCCATGTCTGGACACGTTCTCATGAAAGATAAGGAGACCAGCTTAAAAGCTTTCTGAGAGACAGAAATAAATTCACCTATGAAGAGTGGGAATGAAAAAGCAGTATTTCTCATGAGTAACCTTAGATGTTAGAAAAGTTAAAAAGAGGCTGGGCATGGTGGATTATGCCTGTAATCCCAACACCTTGTGAAGCCGAGGAGTTTGAGGCAAGACTGGGCAACATAGGAGGACTCAATCTCTACAAAAATTAAAAAATTAGCAGTGTGTGGTGGTGCATGCCTGTGGTCCCAGCTACTCAGGAAGCTGAGACAGGAGGATCTCCTGAGCCCAGGAGTTCAAGGCTGTTAGAAAAAAAAAAAAGAATGGGATAGAGATTTTTTATTGTTATTGTTCATTTTTTTGTAAGTTTTTAATTCCCTGTTAAAATACATCTGTGACTTTAAGTACAAATATGAAACAAACCAAATGAAGCATAATTTTAAGGAATTAATAAAGAGGAAGAAGGAAGCCCATTTGAACTTGGTGTTGGGAACAGCCAATTGTGGTACAGGAGTGAGGTAGCTGGACCCAGGGAGAGTGAGATGCAGCCTTACTCTCCATAGCACAACACTTCTTTAAACCATTGCGTGATCCCCTCGTCTTTTCACTTCTTGCCTGCATCTCACCCCTCACTCCCAAAGACTCCTCCTGTCTGTTCGTCACGGTAACTTCAGCAGCTGGAGCACCACCTGGCGATTTTCAATGCATAAATGAGTGCTCATACAGCCTTAATATTACAAACATTGTTTATTAGATTTCAATTATAGAAACACAGTTGGGCAAAGAATGGGAGACTTAACTGAGCTGGAAAGACGTATTAAGGCCGGGCACGGTGGCTTATGCCTATAATCCTAGCACTTTGAGAGGCCGAGGAGGGCAGATTGCCTGAGCTCAAGAGTTCTAGGCCAGCCTGGGCAACACAGTGAAAACTCGCCTCTACTAAAATACAAAAAATTTGCCAGGCATGGCGGTGTGCACCTGCAGTCCCAGCTACTCGGGAGGCTAAGGCAGGAGAATTGCTTGAACCCCAGAGGCGGAGGTTGTAGGGAGCCGAGATGGCACCACTGCACTCTAGCCTAGGTGACAGTGTGAGACTCCTTCTCCAAAAAAAAAAAAAAAAGAGTATTTGAGTATGAATAGCCTTCAGATGTAAAAGTAGAAACATGGCTGATGGAGGGTGGATCCTGGATGGGGAGGCTGAAGTACATGGAAAAGATAGAGAAAAGGTTAGAGGTGCCGAGATTCTCATCCAGAAAGTGGAGGGCAGAGAGCTCCTGGAGCAAGCAATAATGCTAAATTATATTTAAAGTTAAATTAATTCAAGCTGTTGGCCATTATGAATAATACTGCTATGGATATTTACTTACATGTCTTTTTGTAGATATGTGTTTTAATTTTCTTGGGTAAATTCCTGTAGATGGAAATGTCTAGAAAAGGCAAATATATGGAGACAGAAAGCAGAGTGGTGTTTGGCTACTGCTCAGATGGGAGTGATGCTGGTTTTAAATGGGTAGGAAAACATTTCTAGGATGATGGGAATGTTCTGAAACTAGATTGTGGTGATGGTTGCACAGCTCTACAAATTACCAACACCATTCAATTGCACACTTACAATTTTTGGCATACAAATTATATCTCAATATTATATTTTTAAAATATAATAAGTAAAACTTCTAGAAGAAAATTATAGAATAACCTTATGACTTGGGAATAGGCAGACACTTCACTTCACACATACACATGCACACACACACAACACAAGTGCCAATAAACATACAAAAAAACACTAAACATCATTAGTCATCAGGGAACTGCAAATTCAAACTATAATGAGACACAACTACCAGAACAGTGAAATATCAGCAAAGATATTGAGGAACTAGAATTCTGAAGCATTATTAGTGGGAACATAAAGTGGTACATTCACTTTGGAAAAATGTTCTGGTGGTTTCTCATAAAGCTAAATACACACAACATTTCTGCTTCTAGGTGCATATCTGCAAGAAATAAAAACATATGTCTGCAAATAACATAGTTGTATAAGTATGTTTATAGCAGCTTTATTTATGAGCAAAAGCTCATGGAAACAGGCCATCAATAAAAAACCAGAGAGACAACTGACATAGGCAGTGGCGTGAACCATCTCAAAAAACATTATGCTGAGTGAAAAAGAAATGCTGTTTATAAAACATTATTTATTATACAGATTCTTTCTGTATCAGTTATAGAACAAGGAAAACTAATCTACCATGGAACAAATCTGAACAGTCATTGTCTCTGTGCTGGGGACAGGGTAGGGACGTGGAGAAAACCCTGGGACAGTGGTAATGTTCAGCACCTATTCGGCTACACAGGAATATGCATTTGTCAAAACTCATTTGAGAGTACACTTAAGATCCATGTATTGAATTTTATATACATTTCATTTCAAAAAGATAAAGAAAGAAAAGGATTGGGCTGAGAGTCGTATCAACTATAAATGGGTACCAGAAATTTTTGTTTTGTTTTGTTTTGTTTTGTTTTGAGACAGAGTCTCGCTCTGTCACCAGGCTGGAGTGCAGTGGCGCGATCTCGGCTCACTGCAGTCTTCATTTCCCAGGTTCAAGCAATTTCCCTGCCTCAGCGTGGGGTGGTGGAATATTCTAAGACTGGATTGTGGTGATGACTGCATGGCTGACCCTGAACTCTGGATCAGTATTGCAAGCTGAAGTGTTGACAGGTGGAGCGCACTGATGTCTCCAACTTACTTCGAAACGCATCAAAAAATAAGATGGACTGATGACAGTTAAAGGCACAGACAAATGAACAGATGTGCGATAAAGCAAGTAGAGTAAGATGTTGATGAAATAATCTATGTGGTATGAATATGGGTGTTCGCTGTGAAATTCTATGAACTTTGTGTATGTTTGAAAAGAGTCATAATAAAATGTTGGGGACAATGTAATCTATGGAAGAGTTAAAAATAATACAACTATTAAACATGAAGAAGAGAAACAGAGGAAGAGGTACTGGTGAGCTAAGTCCTTAATTCTTATTTTAGAGAGTCAATAGATATTGTCCAAATTTAACAAATCTTTTAAATTATTTATATTTTTTTCTATTTTCTTAGAGTCAGGGTCTCACTGTCACCCAGACTGGAGTACAGTAGTGTCATCAGAGTTCACGGTAGCCTCAACCTCCCAGGCTCAAGCAATCCTCCTGCCTCAGCCTCTTGAGTCATTAGAACTACAGGTGCATATCATCTTGCCTAGCCAATGTTAAAAACTATTTTCTTTCCTTTGGGAAATTTTGAGATAGGGACTTGCTATATTGCCTAGTCTGGTCTTGAACTCCTAGCTTCAAGCGGTCCTCCAGCCCCAGCCTCCCAAAGTGCTGGGATTATAAGTGTAAGTCACTGTGCCTGGCCTCAGTTTAATAAATCAATACAGATATACATTCATATTATTTCACACAATGGAGGTAAAAAACAAAGGAAATAAGACAGAAACTACCTGAAGAAATTATCTCTGAGACATTGAGATGGAGGAAGTGCATGTAAACTTGGGCTTCATAATAACTATTCCTTTACCTTTTGTTTTTTTTCACCATTCAATGTACTACTTTGATTAAAACAAAAAAAAAAAAAAAAAAAAAAAAAACACACAGAAAAGTCTCTAAGCCTACAGACACACTCATCAGCTAAAGGACTGCCGAGGACCTTAGCCCAAAGCTCTCTGCCCACTCTCTGGGTCTGAGTGATTGATGATGTAGGGAACTGTCACTGCTGGAAGGAATTCAGGATCAGAACCACTTTCATCTTGTGTCAGGAGTCTGTACTCCACGGCTCTCTGGTGTCTACCAGGTGAAGTGGACAGCTAAATGTATTCAGATTATTCCAGAATGGGTCATTCTTAGAGTGGGGAAAACAAGTGCCCACAGACAGTTGAAGCACATGTTCGGTTTTTACTGATTCCCAAAATTATTCCCTTCCTTCCAAAATACAATAGGTTGATCCCTCTACAGTTTATAAGTGTGATGACTGGGCTTCATACTCATGTGTGAGATGTGCCTCCCTCAAACTGTCTCATACCACCAGTATGGGACCTATCCCATGTGAAGTAGAACAAGACAGGTTGCACGACACGGCAATTTGAAAGTTAGTCATCATCTCAATGCAAGCAGACGGGAGAAAGTAAGATGCCTTGCACTTGACCCTACTCGCAGATTTAATCTCACTGCAATGGAAGAAGCTGGCTCTCATCTGAGTTGTCTGCTTCTATACTTGGTGGTAGTCTGTGCTGAGAAACCTGTTTCTTGCCAAGGACTCTGTGGCTCTAAGAGCCGGAGATTCGTTGATTTCAAAATTTCCTAAAGAGCTTCTGGTTGAGGTTGGCTGCTTGCCACAGCATCTAGGAACTACATTGCCTTGGACAATCACCATTTATCCATCCAGCCACTTATCTAACAAATACTAACGGAATATGGAACATGGCGCTCATTCCAGGAGCTCAAAAAACTGCTGTGGACAAGGATGGACAAGATCCCTGCCCTTGCGTAGCTGACTTTCAGTTATTTAGAGCCGCTGTAGATACATGTTTGAATGTCATGAGTAATTTATCAGGGTTGCCTAAGTTAAAAACTGATTGAGGTGGAGAAGATAAGGTGGCAAGAGAAGAACTCTTTGAGGAGGTGACATTTTAGCTGGGACAAAAGGTTGAGAATTCAGCTATGAGAAAAGTATGAAAGAGTATATTCCAGGTGACAGGGACCATAAGAACAAAGCCATAGGGTGAGAAGGAGCTTGATGTGTTTGGAAACAAAATAAAGGCCACGTGGTAGCTGAATTTTAGTCACATGAGATGAGGTAGAGGAGGAGATTTGGGACAAGTCTTTTAGGGCCAAACAGGCCTTGGTAAGGAATTTGGATTTTACTCTCATTTTAATGAGAAGTCATCAGAGGATTTTAAGCAGGAAAGGGACTTAACAGAATGTGTATTTTAAAAAGATGATACTGGATGCACTGTGGAGAATGGCAGACAGGAGGATATGGATGAAAACTGAGGACTCTTTTAGACTTTCAGGGCAAGGCAACAATGGCCTGAATGCCTGTGGTGGTGATAGAGATAGAGAGATGTGGAATAATTTGAGATGCCATGACACTGTTTTCCAATTATTTTTGCCAAATCTGCCGTTACTGCACCTTTGGGATGGAAGTCTCTCAGTGTGGTACTTTCTTCAGCGAATCCTGTCTAGTATTCCCCAGGACCACTCTGGAAGGAGGTATTAGTCTGCCATGCTTTTGGGAACCAGATAGCTTGCTTGGGGCTACAGCTTAGCTGGAGGATACTTCCTCATTACCTATGAACTGTCCTCATTACTTAGAAACTGTCTCATCAGACAAACCACCTAAAGCCTTTCCCCAGCTCTAATCAGACCCTGGCCCCGCTCCATCTCCTGGTTCTACTTTTGCTACTTGACCACACTCTTGGGGAGTCCGCCCCAGAAGCCTTACTGCACAGTCCCTAAGACAAGAGAATTTCCCTTTTCCCAGTTCTAGAAAAATGTGTGGAATTGCTCCATAGTAGACTGACCTATTTAAAATGCACACTCCTGAACTGGTCACAAGGGTCGGGGATGGCACAGCTGTCATCTTGAGTCAGCTGTCAACTGCTCAAGCTGGTGTGTACAGGAAGGAGCTGGGCACCAGACCCACATTGTCTGAGACCAACAGAAGGACGATTCTTCAAGGCAAATTGAGATGCTGGCAGCAGCAGAAGGGAGAATGGATGGACAGAGGGCAAACACAATGAGATCTCTGACGTATCTTTCAAGTTGCAGCTCCTAAGCTGTCTCTTCCAGGAACCTTTCTATATCTAGTCTGCCTTGGAGAACCAGCTTCACCATGCAGTGGACTTTCTTGTCAAGGGAAAATGCAGACAAATGTTGTCGGTGATCAGGTCCGATCTTTCAGGGAAGTCTTGCAAGAGCCTAACCCACGGTCCACAGGTTTCTGTGCATGCCCTGTGAACAAGCTCCCACTGGTAATGACTGCAGCCGGTGGTGTTGTTTCAAAAAGTTCCAGGAAGAATCTCAGCCCTGGAAAAACAAAAATGGGTTTGACCCAGAGATGCCTGAGTTGGAGATGAACTTTGGAGAACTCCCCTTGTTAGCGTACTAAAATCCCTGCCCAGGGAGGAGCTCATTCACCATTTTCCATACATGTGAGGTATGTGGAACATGATCAGTGATGGGCTTTACTCCATCTCCACATTCGATGACTCAGCTCACCAGCGCAATAAAAGCTAGGCTTTCACCTTTGTTCTGGGAGGCACTGCTTGGGAACTATCCCCGATGTCCTCCTTACTTGCTGCAAGGCATCAAATCCCCTTGTTAAACCCGCCTTGGCTGTGGTCACTGGACGTCACCCGGCAAGCCATTGAACCCATCTGTCATGTGAGTAACAAAATGAGAAAGAGAACCTTAAGCATTGGGTCTGATTGTCTGACTGATCATCTGAAGACATGGTATGGAGACATTTATTTATTCAACACATAATTGTAGGTGTATACCCTGGGCCAGGAGCTGTCCAAGGTGTGTGAGCCCCAAAGGTCCTTCACACCCACATGACCTCAGAAAGACCACGTGCCCGCCTCATGGACAGAGCACAGCACAGGCACAGATGGGCGTTCAGTGGAAGTTGTGAGTAAATAAATGACAGCTTAGCACATGCGCTGGTCTAGAAGAGGCGGTGAAGTTAAGTGATGGATAGAAAGTGCTGTTCTCAGAGCCCTCACAAACGCTCTTCTCATAGCCGTGCCTCCAATCAGTCACTGTAGGCTCCTTCTGCCTACAGAAATGAAGCCTGGTTTCTTCACCTGGGAACACACCACCAGTGGAAGTCCCTTGGCATCACTGGCATCAATCACCTTGCCCGGTGTAGCTCCCTGGTCTGTCCAAATCCTACTCACTTTTTAAGACATGGCTGCAAGAAGCCTCGTTCCCTGCACCAAGTTCCACTGAGTTGCCTCCTGCCTGTGCACTTCCACTGCATGTGCTCCTGCCTGTGCCTCCTGCCTTGTGTTCCTGCTGACACCCCCTGTAACTCTCCCTGCCACCTGCATTACTGTGGACCCAGTGCTCACCTGCCTTTCACCCAGGATTTTAAGCACTTGAAAGCTGGCCTCTTGCAGCCCTGGCCAAGACCCTCCCACCCAAGACACAGAGGATGCTCTCACCAGTTCCCCGCTGAGTTTGATTTCTTTATTTTACTCTTAGAAATAGTTTCTTAATGTGTTAGACCTAAACAGCCAAGACACTAGGGGAGGTCAAAGGCTTCCTTATGCCACAGCTCTCTTAGGCATAGAAAGCTGTCTCATGAAACTCAGTGGCAAATCTTCCTGCAACTACTGGTTGTCAGCCTATTAATTCAGCAGCAACTCGCAATGGCCTGTAGGGTACTTGCTGGCTCTGTCTTGTTGCACTCATGCTCAGAGCCCACCACAGCCACCAACATGCCGGTTGTGGGCAAGACAGGACCGGAGACCAAAGGTTTCACAGACTCACCATTGCCATCTGTCACTGTGTGGGGTATGGAGAGTGGAAAGGCAGAGGAAAGAGGGTGTCTGGCTTTTCTTTCCCACTGCAATGCAAACATTTCTGTAATTTCTGCAGAGTTATTAGTTAATGTGATATCGTCACTTTGTGTTACCTTTAAAATGCCCAAATTGGGTCAGTTGATGCAGTCTTTCAAATGCGATTGTGCTGAATATATGGTAGCAGCAAATACTCAGGCTCTAATTTGAAAAGTCATCATTATCATGAATGCCTATTCTTGATCAGTATGAACTGGGCCAAATGGCTCTGCAGAGTTTTCCAGATTTTAAGGGTAAGCTCCTGGTCTGCTGGGGAGAGGATGGGGCAAAGGAGAGGGTAAAGAAGAGTCCAGCTATGCTTCAGTGATTCACTTCACTGTTACTTGGTTCATTTAGGTTTTATTGGGGAAACACTTATCATCGACAGCCAGAGAAGCTTCTGGAAAAAACATTCAAGTAATTGATGAATTTTCAAAAAGAAAAAAAAACAAGAGTAAATGATGAAGAAAATGACACCAGGATGTGCATCCTTGATTGCAGGAATTCTAAGGTTTCAACTCACACACCAGATCTTACTGACTGAAAACAGCAAATACGCCAGGCGCGGTGTCTCATGCCTGTAATCCCAGCACTTTGGGAAGCTGAGGCGGGTGGATCACTTGAGGTCAGGAGTTTGAGACCAGACTGGCCAATATGGTGAAACCCCATCTCTACTAATAATAAAAAATTAGCCAAGCATGGTGGCACCTGCCTGTAATCTCAGCTACTTGGAGGCTGAGGCCTGAGGCAGGAAAATCGCCTGAACTCGGGAGACAGAGGTTGTAGTGAGCAGAGATCACACCACTGCACTCCAGCCTGGGCTACAGAGCTAGACTCTGTCTCAAAAAAATAAAAAAGAAAAAAGAAACCAGCAAGAAAATATTCCATGACTAACCGGTGATGTCTGCCATGGGTGTGGAATGGACAAATGAAGACAAAAAGAAATTCAACTACATCATTAAACAACAAAGAGTCTTAATCCATCAAAAAAGCCTATGAGAAAAAACAAAAAACAAACAAACAAAAAACAGCCTTCACTTACAAATTCTTCTCTAAAACCAAGTATGTTTAATGTTGGAGAGCAGCACATGGTTTCTATTGAGGTTGCTCCGATGAAGAGAGAATTCTGAAGCCGCTGGTGGCCATCTTGCCACCAAGAGGCGAGAAGCTAGCTGAAAATGAAGACAAATCAAGAAAATCAGAGCCAAGACACAGAGAGAGACTAATTTCTAATGATTTCCTTTCCAAACCTGGACCTAACTATCCTTTTGGTCAAAAAGATCCACCCTTGGTCTTTAGTTACATAAGCTTATTTTTTCTCTGTTTACTTAAACCAATATGAATTGGGTTTATGTTATTTGCTACCCAAAGAATCTTAATAAATTTATTAAAAGAGCCAAGAGGGGAATATCTTGTGGGAAGGTCACTTAATTTCTTTTGACTTTGAGTGGTCTTATCTGTCAATGGAAAATAATGAACTTATCTGTATTTGTTTAATAGGATTGCAGTAGAAACCAGCCAAGATGAAAGATGTCAGAGTTCCTTGAAAAATGTACGTGAAATTTCAAAAATTAAATTCCAGCGGGATATGTGAGTGTGTGTATGTGTGAGTATGATTCGTGTGTATTCTAAGGAAGAGGACTAGGTGATGTGTATTTCAGATAATGAGGTAAATAATCCACTACCTTCTGTTTTTGATTTAGGTTTTGGAAACCCTGGTCCATAAAAACATACTGCTATGTATGTTATTCCTGCCACATCCACCAAAGCCAGGAAATTCTTTTCTTTGTGGAATCCACTTTTCCAATGGAATTTCCAATATGATTGAACACTTTGATTATATATATATATATTTTTTTTTATGGTGTCTCACTCAGCCTGGTATGCCCAGGCTGGAGTGCAGTGGCGTGATCTCAGCTCACTGCAACCTCCACCTTCCGGGTTCAAGTGATTCTGCCCACTCAGTCTCCAGAGTAGCTGGGATTACAGGCACCCGCCACCACGCCTGGCTAATTTTTGGATTTTTAGTAGAGACGGGCTTTCACTGTGTTGGCCGGTCTGGTCTCAAACTCTTGACCTCAGGTGATCCAGCCGCCTCAGCCTCCCAAAGTGCTGGGATTTCAGGCTTGAGCTCCTGTACCCAACCAGATTATATATGTATTTTTGATTATGTATTTTCTTACAGCATTCTGAAATTTTGAACTTAGTGATTTATTCATGTTGCCGGCAATACCCCCTATTTAGCACTGCAATGCTCTGGCAACATTATGGACTATCCCCCAAAAATTCATATCAACATGTGACTGCACTGGGAGACAGTGTCTTTAAAGAGGTAAGCTGAAATGACATTACTAGGGTGGACCCTAATCCATTATGAATGGTGTCTTTATAGGAAGAGAAAATTTGGACACACAGGGAGAAGACCACAGGGAGGAGATGGCCATCTACAATTCCAGAAAAGCAGCCTCAGAAGAAACCAATCTGCCAACATCTTTATCTGCAACTCCCAATCTCCAAAACCGTGAGAAAATTAATTTCCATTGTTTAAACCAACCAGACTACAGGACTTCGTTATGACAGCCCCAGAAAATTAATACAGACAGCAAATGGCCAGACGTCCCACTTGAAAAAATGGATCCAGGAACAGAAAAGTAAATGTTGTGGGAATGACGTTTGATGGCACGGTTTTATTCTGCAGCTGCCTACAGGAATGACAACAGAAAACTGTAAGATGGTGTGTTTCAAAATAAGCTCTGCAGGAAACCAGCATGAATGCTGCTTTAAAGAAAAAATTGAGGCATGTTTTCCTTCCAATTATGTGACCAATTTTAGAATAAGTGTGATGTGGTGCTGAGAAGAATGTATACTCTGTTGATTTGAGGTGGAAAGTTCTGTAGATGTCTATTAGGTTCACTTAGTCCAGAACTGAGTTCAAGTCCTGAATATTCTTGTTAATTTTCTGTCTTTTTGATCTGTCTAATATTGACAGTGAGGTGTTAAAGTCTCCCACTATTATTATGTGGGAGTCTAAGTCTCTTTGTAGGTGTCTAAGAACTTGCTGTATGAATCTGAGTGCTCCTGTATTGGGTACATATGTATTTAGGATAGTTACCTCTTCTTGTTGCATTGATCCCTTTACCACTATGTAATGGCCTTCTTTGTCTCTTTTGATCTTTGTTGGTTTAAAGTCTGTTTTATCAGAGACTAGGACCGCAACTCCTGCTTTTTTTTTGCTTTCCATTTGCTTGGTAAATATTCCTTCATCCCTTTATTTTGAGCCTATGTGTGTCTTTGCACATGAGATGGGTCTCCTGAATACAGCACACAGATGGGTTTTGACTGTTTATCCAATTTGCCAGTATGTGTCTTTTAATTGGGGCATTTAGTCCATTTACATTAAGGTTAATATTGTTATGTGTGAATTTGATCCTGTCATTATGATGCTAGCTGGTTGTTTTGCCCGATAGTTGATGCAGTCTTCATAGTGTCAATGTTCTTTACAATTTGGTATGTTTTTGCAGTGACTGGTGCCAGTTGTTCCTTTCCATGTTTAGTGCTTCCTTCAGGAGCCCTTGTAAGGCAGCCCTCGTGGTGACAAAATCTCTCAACATTTGCTTGTCTGTGAAGGATTTTATTTCTCCTTTGCTTATGAAGCTTAGTTTGGCTGGATATGAAATTCTGGGTTGAAAATTGTTTTCTTTAAGCATGTTGAATATTGGCCCCCACTCTCTTCTGGCTTGCAGGGTTTCTGCCAAGAGATCCACTGTTAGTCCAATGAGCTTCCCTTTGTGGGGAAAGATGATTAGATGTCTTGGGGCTGCTCTTCTCAAGGACTATCTTTGTGATGTTCTCTATATTTCCTGAATTTGAATGTTGGCCTGTCTTGCTAGGTTGGGGAAGTTCTCCTGGTTAATGTCCTGAAGAGTGTTTTCCAACTTGGTTCCAATCTCCCCATCACTTTCAGGTACACCAATCAAACGTAGATTTGGTCTTTTCAGATAGTCCCATATTTCTTGAAGGTCTTGTTCTTTCTTTTCATTCTTTTTTCTCTAATCTTGTCTTCTCACTTTATTTCATTGAGTTGATCTTCGATCTCTGATATCCTTTCTTCCACTTGATCAATTTAGCTATTGATTCTTGTGTATGCTTCATGAAGTTCTTGTGCTGTGTTTTTCAGGTGCTTCAGGTCATTTATGTTCTTATCTAAGCTGGTTATTCTAGTTAGCAATTCTTCTAACCTTTTTTCAAGGTTCTTAGCTTCCTTGCATTGGGTTAGAACATGCTCCTTTAGCTCGGAGGAGTTTGTTATTACCCACCTCCTGAAGCCTACTTCTGTCAATTCGTCAAACTCATTCTCCGTCCAGTTTTGTTCCCTTGCCAGCGAGGAGTTGTGATCCTTTGGAGGAGAAGAGGCCTTCTGGCTTTTGGAATTTTTAGCCTTTTTGTGCTGGTTTCTCCCCATCTTTGTGGATTTATCGACCTCTGGTCTCTGATGTTGGTGACCTTTGGATGAGGCCATGAATGGATGTCCTTTTTGTTGATGCTGATGCTATTCCTTTGTGTTTGTTAGTTTTCCTTCTAACAGTCAGGCCCCTCTGCTGCAGGTCTGCTGGAGTTTGCTGGAGGTCCGCTCCAGACCTTGTTTGCCTGGGTATCACCAGCGAAGGCTGTAGAACAGCAAAGTTTGGGAAAGTTTGCATACTCTAATGCCCTCCTACCCAGCCTTTAAAAACTGATTTAAGGATTTTAGGAATCCTAGAGAAAACAAACCAGTAGTCTCTTATTACAAAGAGAGAAAATGAATAACGCTTGGACTCAATAAACAGTCTTTAGCCTGCAGCTGAACTGGCATTCCATGGAGCACACTTTCTGGCATGCATACTTAGTGGCGCCTCCAATGTGCAGAAAGTCAGCTGGAAGGGGAGTTGAGTTTAGATGAGAAGTGAAGCATGTCATGCTTGGGCAGCCAGCAGGACCCCATCAGTCTGCATGAAAATGCTGTTCAGAGCATAATTTGCAATTGCAAATATATGGAACCAACCCAAATGTCCGTCAATCAACAAGTGGATAAAGAAAATGTGGTATATATATATATATATATACACACACACACACACACACATATATGTACATACATATGTACACACACACACACACACACCATGGAGTACTACTCAGCCATAAAAAGGAATGAAATAATAGCATTTGCAGCAATCTAGATGGAATTGGAGACTATTATTCTAAGTGAAGTAACTCAGGAAAGGAAAAGCAAACATTGATGTTCTCACAAGTGGGAGCTAAGACATGAGGACACAAAGGCATAAGAACGACACATTGGACTTTGGGGACTCAGGAGAAAGGGTAGAAGTGGTTGAGGGATAAAAGACTACACACTGGGTACAGTGCACACTGTTTGGGTGATGGGTGAACCTAAATCTCAGAAATCACCATTAAATAACTTATTCATGTAACCACATACCACTTAGTCTCTAAAAACCTATTGAAATAAAACTAAATTAAAAAAAGAAAATAATGTTTTTCAGAATAGAGAGGGCACATTTCAATAATTAACACACACCTTAACAGCCGCTCATATCTGCCACACAGACAGGAAATTGTAATTTCTGTGTACTGGGGCTTTGCTTATAGCTGTTGTCGGGGTTAACAAAGTACCTGCTTAATTATTGGTAGCTGGGAATACCTGGGGTTGTGCTCACGTGTTCATAGGTCTTACATTCCTCAGAGCTCAGAAACGGCCACGCTCATGTGAGAAAGGGCACTGCGTGTTGGTAGAGGGGAGCAAAGAGGGAGTCTGGGGGAGCAGATTGAGGCCAGATGCTGCAAAGACAGGAATCACCCTCAAGAGGCCGGACTTGCTCTGGCAGGGAGTTGGGAGATGATGAAGGGCACTGCGGTGTGAGGGTGGCCTTTGGTTTTAATCAAAAAGAAGCCCATGCCAGCATCTAAGTAAGATCTTAGCACCAAGGGAAGGAATGGGAAGCAGAGGAACTAGAAAGCAGGTGCATTAGGAGAAAGTTCTGGCCCAAAGGCTTTGGCCAGGTTTGGGGAATGTGGAGAAATTCAGGGATGAACAGGTTCTTCGTGGTTTGGTGGGACAGAGAGGAGGATGTCTGCCAAGTGCCTGTCACTTGATCAGGGAGTCAAAGGAGAGTAGAGTTTGGACCAGGAGAGGTTCTGCGTTAAACACCAAGTGTTTATGAATCAGAGTAAGAGTTCCCCTTGCTGAATCTGCCTCTTTTATCTTGGCTGTTCCACAACATAGATTCCATTGTACAAATGACCATATGGACATTGTGTGATGTTCTAAGCCAAAAAGTGGCTCTGGCAGTTCCAGCCCATGAGTATCTTTTGGCAAAGTTCTAGTGTGAGAAGGAGTTCCTGCGTAGCGCTGTCTGTCAGACTCAGCTCTGCAGAAAGGCTGGAACCACAGAGCCCATGAGGGTACACTGCTCACAGGCAGGGCTCACACATGCTCTGCCCCCACCTCTCATGCCCAAGCAGGCCACACCGACTTTGAGGCACTTCCTTGGCCCTAACATGTTTTAAAATTTGAATCATGCTTCAAGTGATTCTTTTGAGATTGGCAGTATTGGAAAGAGTCTAAGGAAGGGAACTTAGTTTTAAAATAGTTTTAATTATAGAGATGACAATCGGTACAGATATGTCAGGAAAACATGTTGGAATGTCCTGAGTGACAATGGTGATTCTGTGAGCTCAGTTCACATTTCAGGTGCTCTGGCCTCTGACTTCTGGCATTTAGGAACCTGTGAAACATACGAATCCATGCACACGAAAAATTCAGGCACTAAGAACTCAGCCTTGATTAGCCATAAGTGTGCTCTCTGTAGAAGGGGAAAATAACATTTGTAAGGAATATGTTTAACCTATGTAAGAAAATGCATGGTTTTAACATGAAATATAAACATTGGTGGTGGCTCTAATTGTAGTCTCTTTTACCAGTTCATTGAAGTTGGCTCAGCAGGCTCTGTTTCTCCCACTCTTCTCTGGCACCACATTTAACTGTTCTGTGCAGTGTAAGGTCTGCAGAATGAAACAGCACTCCTTTTCAAATAGTGTCTAATGGGAACCTCAGTGATCCAGACCGGCCTCTGAGAAGTTTGAAGAGTTTTCGAGGACAACGATGTCTTGAACAAACTGCGAGGAACACTCCAACTTTGTTTTTAGATGAATTTCCACATGTTTTTCTTCTGCAAGGGTTTTGGAGGGGTAGCATGATGGACTTCTTTGTACAGAATGTTTTCAGAAGTTGTGTTAATGGAGAAATTTCTTTTGGGGCTTAAGTTTCTATTTGCCTTTTGTGACATGGTTTTTAAAAAACAACAAAAAGACCTCATTATCTTCCTCTCCCACAATTGTAGCCGTAGAAAGGAGATAAGGCAGGTCCCACGTGGACCGGTGGCTGGGTGTGCTGCCGGGATAGCTAAGGCGCCCCTTTTACAAGCAGTCTTTAACATGCAGTCACACCCGCAATCTCGGTGCTGGGTGATAAGAAGGATTGTATTCATTACACTGTTGAATACAGAAACATATTTCCGAAATAATTTTTCTTGTCTAGAATTACACAGAATTCCGCTGAGTGGCACATTCAAAAGAATTTTTATTAGGAGAGTTCCAATGAACTGCTCAGCGGCAGAGGGACTTTATATTTGATTTGATTTCTCAGAACCAGGTATTGTGGAGAAAGGCATCAGATAACCACGGAGTATTGGTTAAGGGAGGGAAGCCTGCAGGGTTCATGCATTCAAGCCCCGCAGCCAACAAGCATTCACTGAGACTCTCATTCTGGAGTGGAGACCAAGGTGCCTCGAGATCCCAGTGAGTTCATGAGGCTTCCTGCCGCTTGTCTGCTTACATGTGGTTACAGAGGTGGCACAGTCTTTGTTACTGAGGCTGGATGACAATCAGCTCTGCCCAGACCTTCACAACTCATGTATGTGGGCACAGGACTTGGGCATAGAGAGAAACCAAGTGAAAATTTTGTAGTAAAAATTGTGCCACTGTGGAGAATTCCCCTTTTCTCATTTTGCTTTGGCATAAACAAAGATCTTAAAAACAGTTTAATAGCACGTTGGGAGGCCGAGGTGGGCAGATTGCTTGAGGTCAGGAGTTCAAGACCAGCCTGGTCAACATGATGAAACCCTGTCTCTACTAAAAATACAAAAGTTAGCTAGGGGTGGTGGCATGTGCCTGTAATCCCAGCTATTCAGGAGGCTGAGGCAGGAGAATCGCTTGAAACCTGGAGATGGGGGCTGCAGTGAGCTGAGATCATGCCACTGCACTCCAGCCTGGATGACAGAGTGAGACTCCATCTTGAAAACAACAACGAAAAAGTTTAAAATACTAGAAAGTCCTATGAGACTATTGTGAACACCTTTGCAGAAAAACAATCTAGTGGTAGACTCTGAGGCTGGTCAGCAGTGGGTTAATGGTGTCCCCTAAAACAATATGCCCACGTCCTAATCTCTAGAGTCTGTAAGTGTGATCTTATTTGCAAAAAGAAGTCTTCACAGATGTAACTGAGTTAAGGGTCTTGAGAGAAGCAGATCATCTTGGTTTAATTTATGGGCCATAAATCCAAGGATAACAGACACAGAGTGAAGAAATGAGGGCCATTGAAAGTGGAGGCAGAGACTGGCGAGAAACTGCCCCAAGCCAAGGGGCACCTGGAGCCACCAGAATCTGAAAGAGGAAAGAATAGTTCTTTTCTAGAGCCTTGGGAGGGAGCATGGCCCTGCCAACATCCAGCTTCTGGTGTCCAGAGCTTTGACAGATCACACTCTGTTATTGAAGCCACCAAGTATGTAAGAATTATCCAACAACAATCTCCAAGGGTGCAATGGTTGAGTCTGCAGATTACATTTGAGAGTTAGAGGATGTCAGAGCTGGAAGGGGTCTCAGTCTCCTCTTAAAGAGAAGATGTTGGACAAGCTACTCGCTTGGACCTGAATTCTAGACCTGCCCTGACACCCACAGGCTAAGTGCTTTTTCAAGAAGCTGGTGGATCCTTTTTTCCAGGTTGCTCTAGCTTGGTCTAGAAAGCTCTCAGGATCTGACCCCAATTGCTTCCCTCCATAACTTCACTTTCCACCCCTACCTCCTGGCCCTCCAGACACAGGAACTTTTCTGAACATGTTCTGATCCTGCTGTTCATATGCTTTTCTCCACACCAGGCCGAGAGAGGGACAAGGCATCCTTTAAACCCAGATCCCTGTCCACTGGCCGTTCCCTGATCCTCCAGGTGAGGTCGCTCTTCCCCCGCTCCCTCTGTTCATTGTATGCGCTGTGTGGATTCTGACCACACTCTCAGGCTACTGACAAGGCCCTGCAGGCCTGCAGGGTGTGTTCCCAACCTTCCTCCTAAAGTGACCTCTCATCACTACCACTGCAGCTCCTCAGACGCACCAGGACCCCCCTGCCACAGGGCCTTTGCACACGCTGTACTTTCCCTAAAGTCCTCTACTCTGCTTTGCAATGGCCTTGGATTATAGTGAAAATGGTCTACATCTTTGTTGGAATTATTTGTTCAATATCTGTGTCTTCACTGGGCAGCAAGCCCTGTGGGGCATAGATTAAGACTGATTTTCTCCTAGTGTAGAGCCCAGCATGTAGCAGATCTAACAAGCAAAGACTGTGGGTGACTATATGTTAAATCTATAAAGATGATCCTCCACGACTTTAGGAGCTCCTCAAGGGTAGGGACTTGTTAATTTTATATCTCTGAGATGTAAAGACATAGAGAGAGCCTTTGTAGAAACCATAAACTTTGATGCACTAAAGTCTCTAGAGGCCAGGCATGGTGGCTCACACTTGTCATCCCAACACTTGGGGAGGCCGAGGTGGGAGGATGGCTTGAGGCCAGGAGTTGGAGACCAGCCTGGGCAACATAATGAGACTCCATCTCTACAATTCTTTTTAAATTATTCGGGCATGGTAGTGTGGGCTTGTAGCCCCAGCTACTCAGAGGTTGAAGTAGGAGGATTGCTTGAACCCAGGAGTTCAAGGCTGCAGTGAGTCATAATTGTGCCCCTGCTCTACAGCCTGGGCAACAGAGCAAGGCTCTGTCTCTTTAAAAATAAAAACAAAACAAAAAACCAAAAAAAAGAAGTCACCGTCCGTGAAGAGCTTCTCCTTGCCCTTTAGATATGACACCAACCTCTACTGCATCTGCAAACCTTCATGTTCCCTCTGCTCCCTTGGTTTCCATCCTCATCTCTTGCACTTCCCCTTCTGCCAGCCCTGCTTGGCAAGGCCTTCAGCTTTTCACACACTGGCCTCTACCCTGCTTGGGGCCTTGAGCAGGCTCTTCCCTTCCCTTGAAACTCTTCTCCATCCCCTTCCCTGCTTCTTTGTGTCCTGGTTGATTCCCAGCTGTCTTTTCAGGCTTTGAATGTCACTTCCTCAGAGAAAGCTTTGCTGACTTTCCAGTCTAGCTTCCAGTGGCTAGGGACCACCTTCTAGTTTTCCTGCATGGTTTACTGAACTCCTAGCATGCTTTGGCATGTATGTCTTTTGTTGAATGCATGCCTTCCATAAGCTCACAAAGCCAGGCAGAGCTGGATGGTGGTTGTCTGATTTCAAAGATCTCCACTCTTGGCACTTCACTACGCAATGCTCCCTGAAGGAAGGGAAGTGAAAGAAACAGAAAAGCGGAAAGCATGCATGAAGCCTCTGTGGAAGAGGGCCACTGTATGACTTCGGAAGCCCCTGTGGGCCTCTCCCTACCTGGCAGGAGAAGCACACCGTGTCCCAGAGAGCTCAGGGAGGAGGCAAGGCACTAGGCATGGCTTTGGTGTGACCCTGGGTTGTCTCCCAGCCTCCTCCCTGACCCATCCACAGCCCCTGCTTGCCATAGAGCCAAGTAGCTTCCGTATGCGGTAGGACATCTTATACCCATTTACCAGAGAAGCAAACCAAGGTGAGCAATGGACAGACCTGGAGCTGCCAGCACGATCGTGTGATTGCAAAGCTCCTTCCAATAACCCTGTGTCGTATAAATTAAGATGATGGTGTGAGCTGTGTCCAGCACCACTGAAAAACAAAATGCCCTAGAGACAGTGCTGTCAAATGGAGCAACAGACAGGTAGACAGACAGACAGGAAATCATCCCTTTGCTACCACCCAAGATGTTGCTTCCTCTCAGTCCATTTCCCAAATCCTCCTCTCCCGCACCCTATAATCTTGTCAGGGCTTACCTCCTCCCTACACTCTGCGCTTTCATTAATTTCTTATCACCTATCCCTCAGCTGTAATCTAGGACATTGTAAGGACAATTAATTAAAGTGAGAAGGTTCTTAAAAAAAGGTATTGACCTGCAATTCAGCCCTTTCTCTTAGCAAAATCAATTTTCAGATTACAGGTCAAGAGGAGACAGCTTTAAAAACGTGTCCAGCCAATCGGTTCTTCAGATGCGTTCATGAAGTCGCACCAGCTGTGTATGAACCTGATTGCATATCCTGCTTTCTGCCTAAGAAAAGCACACCTGACTGAGTACACATGGGAGTGCAGCTTGTTTGAAGAATCTGTTGCTATAGAAAGACGGAAGAAAAAGATAAAATATGTATAAAAGGAAAAAGCATCTATTGATTTATCTATCTATCCATTATATATATACACACACTTCTGGTCGTCAATCCTGAGCAGGGTGTCTGCTGTCAGAGATGGGCAAGGATGGGTGCCAGCCTTTGGGGAGCTGTTCCAGGGAGGGAGCCCGACCAGTCTCTGGTCTTAGCCAGCCCAGTCAGCACTGGAGAAAGACCTCATTCAATGCTGAAATAGAAGGTGCTAGTGTATGCATTACAATAGCAGGTGAGTAAAACTGTCTGTTGTACAACATGCTGATGTAGGAGCTTTGCAATTATCTAGCCTAATATGCAGATAAGGAAATCAGGGCCCTGGCAGGTACATGACTTGCTCAGTCTTGCTATATGTGGTCCATTCCGAAAACTGAAATTCAGGACCTCTGACACCCAGGCTGGGCTCTGTCCAAGACAAGCTGCCATATCTCAGGGTAGAAATTAAGAGAAGCAGTCAGGCATCTTCCTGTCTGACCCCAACACTGGGGTTCTAATCTCCCCTAAACTCACACAGCATCTCCCCAACCACTTTTGCAGAGAGAACAAAAAGAAAGATGTTGATTTACCCGGAAAGCATCTGTCACTAATAGTAACACGCAGCTTTCAGTGAGGGTTAACTGTATCCAGGTGCGGTTCTTATCTTCTTACAAGTATTAGTGCATTTACAAATAAAGTGTGGGAGGCTTAGAAAGGTCAAGTGGTTTGTCTAAGCTCACAGAGCAAGTCAAAGCTGGAACCAGAATTCTGGGATTAGTCTTGTGTTAGAAACAATTCTTTATTGCCTCAATAGACAAGGTGCACATTAATTTGAATTACTTGAGCTAAGCTGAGTGACTTGATTCCTGTTCCTTACATTGATGAGGATGCCAGTCCTGTGCCTGACGACTGCCAGGAGCTTGAGGGCAGAGATAATGGAACAAAGAGAAGTATACGGCAGCAGGGTACCATGAACAAAATCTCTGACTTAGGTCAAACAGAGGCACGGTTGTGTTCTGCCGCATCTCGAGAAAAGTTACTTAGGCTCCATGATCATCAGTTTTCTTATATCTAAAATGGACATAGTAGGATTAACCTCTTAGGGTTCCCAGAGATCTTGGGTTGCTCTGCACACGTTTCCAGGAACATGCCAGGCACCTGGGGAGCAGTACAGCTCCTTCATGAGGTCCTCCATCATCATGAACAGATGTTAGTAATCATGACTGACACAGATGCTGCCTAAGGGATGAAGACGGTGGTGATGGTGATGATGAAGGTGTGGTTACACTGCTGCTGTGACGATGGGATGACAGTGAGGGTGCAGAAGAAAGAACATGGCACATGTCAGGACCATTTAGGTCAGTGGTTCCCAACTAGGAGTGATTTCACCCACAGGGGATGTTTGGCAGTGTCTGGAGACACTTTTAGTTGTTCACACTGTTGAAGGAGGTGCCACTGGAATCCAGTGGGTGGGGGCCAGGGACCTTGTTAACCAAGCCTACAAGGCATAGGAAAGCCCCCACAAGAAAGAACCATCCAGCCAAAATGTTAGTGGGGCCCAGGTTAAAAAGCCCTGGTCTAGGAGGATGGGAAATCTGAACACTGGAGGTAAGTGAGGAAGCTTCCAGGGGCTTTGTTGACTGCTTAACACATCTCTTTCAGCTACTGCTTTGAACTATACAGGAATCTGCACCTAAAAGGAAGAGGTCAGAGTCCTCGACAGTTGGGAAGACTATAGTGAAGCCATTCCACATGAACTCCTCCCCACACTCTCAGGGCAGCCTGGTGCAGCTGCGTCTCCGGCCCCTGCAAGTCCACATGGAAACTGTCTGCTGGCTTTCTGGATGTGCAAGAAGGCGTCTGCACAGTCTTTCTCTCTTTATCTTTTTCTTTCTCTCTTTATCTTTTTCTTTCTTTCTTTCTCTCTTTCTTTCTTCTTGCCTTCTTTCTTTCTTCTTTCTTTTCTTTCTTTTCTTCTTTTTTTCTTCTTCTTTCTTTTCTTTCTCTTTTCTTTCTCTCTTTATCTTTTTCTTCCTTTCTTTCTCTCTTTCTTTCCTTCTTCCTTTCTTTCAGCAAAATCTCACTATCACTGAGGTTAGAGTTCAGTGGTGGGATCACGGCTCACTGCAACCTTGACCTCCTAGGCTCAAGCAGTTCTTCTGCCTCAGCCTTCTGAGTAGCTGGGAGTACAGGTGCACAACACCACACAAAGCATATTTTTTAAAATGTTTGGTAGAGACAGGGTCTTGCTGTGCTGTCCAGTCTGGTCTTGATCTCCTGGCATCAAGCAATTATCCCACCTTGGTCTCCAAAAGTGTTGGGATTACAGTGTGACCACCATGCCTGGCCAAGACCTGCTTCTTAATCATTGCTGGAGTCATAGAGCCTCACACTGTGCCATCCACAGTACCACAGAGAGAAAGGAAAGCACTTGTAAATGTGTACATTACCATCCCCCCTGCCTTCCAGGGAGGTGAATCCCTCATCAGGGCCTCTGCTGAGTGGGTGATGGGTATGGAGATGGGGGAGGGGAATCCCTCATTAGGGCCCTCTGCTGAGTGGGTGATGGGTATGGAGATGGGAGGGAGGTGAATCCCTCGTCAGAGGCCCTCTGCTGAGTGGGTGATGGCTATGGAGATGCAGGAGAGGAGGAGTTGGTACAGAGTTGAATTTTCCAACACACCACAGAAAAATAAATGAAAAGTAAGGCAGTGGCTAACACAGGGATGGGGTATGGCCAGGGAAAACTGAGTGGCAGGCAAGCAGGTAGCAGGAAAGGGGAATGACGGGGGCTGCAAAATTACAGAGCAGGTTCTGAAGTTGTCTGACAGGTGGTGAGTGATAGAGACCTTTTTCTGGGTCTCCCAGTGAAATTTTCAGTAAACACGTGACTGCCACTTTCATAAAAGGAGCTTGCATTTGGGGGCTGCAAGGTTGACGCAAGGTTAGATCCGAGGGTGCCCGTGGGAGGCCTGCCACAGCCGGGCTGCTGGCGAGAAGGCACTTGCTTCTTCCCACAGTTGCTCTGGTACATGGCAGCCCCTGACTCAGGTCCACGGTCTGACGCTGCCAGGTTCAAGGTCAGACTTTACACCTGGCCCAGATCTCCCACAGGCTATTTATTCCTATCTCCTTTCAAATTCGGCAACGTATTATACCACCTTGAAGAAGATGGGGCAGAGCGGAGGGGAGGCTAGAGGGACAATCCCAAACAGAGTCCTAAATCTGCATCAGATTTTCCTTTTAACCAAAACCTACTTGGTATTCAGCAGAAATTTTGAGTCTAGTGTTTGACATAATTTAATAGTGTGCGTTAATGACTATAATTTTCCCCTGTAGTCGAGATACTAAGAAAATGAGAAGTGCTTTATCTACACCACACACAACAGTAACCGGGACAGACTTGGAAATGACAGTGAAGAACAAAGTCTGTGAGGGCCAACAGCTTGTGGAGAACTTCAGAGACATGCAGCACTCCATGCAGAAAGCACATTCCACTCCAGATATAAGAGGGTGGGAGACTCCCTGATATTTGTTATTTTCTTTTATGCTGACCACATTGCTGTGTGGTGGGTAATACAGTTTCCACTGCACAGGTACCAAAGCTGAGGCTAGAGGGGTTAAGAGATGGTCTATATCCGGGAATAAAATTCAGATGTTGTAAGTTCAACTTATTTTATTTTATTTTTTATAGACAGAGTCTTGCTCTGTTGCCTAGGCAGGAATGCAGTGGTGCAATCACAGCTCACTGCAGCCTCGAACTCCTGGCCTCAAGCAATTATCTTGCTAAGCCTCCTCAGTAGCTAGGACTACAAGCATGCACCACCACACCTGGTTATTTTTTTCATTTGTTGTAGGAACAGCATCTTGCTATGTCGACCAGGCTGATCTCGAACTTCTGGCCTCAAGCAATCCTTCCACTTCAGCCTCCTGAAACACTGGGATTATAGGCCTGAGCCGCCATGCCATGCTATGAAGTTTTATTTTAAGTATCTAGATGTGGGGATTTTTTTTTTTTTTTTTTTTTTTTTTTGAGACGGAGTCTGCTCTGTCGCCCAGGCTGGAGTGCAGTGGCCGGATCTCAGCTCACTGCAAGCTCCGCCTCCCGGGTTTATGCCATTCTCCTGCCTCAGCCTCCTGAGTAGCTGGGACTACAGGCGCCCGCCACCTCGCCTGGCTAGTTTTTTGTATTTTTTAGTAGAGACGGGGTTTCACCGTGTTAGCCAGGATGGTCTCAATCTCCTGACCTCGTGATCCGCCCATCTCGGCCTCCCAAAGTGCTGGGATTGCAGGCTTGAGCGACCGCACCCGGCCGGGGATTTATTTTTTAAAGCAGCAAGTACTACCTGAACTAAAACAGGTGGTTTTGCAACTTGCTACGTATTATGGAAATAGTTGACATCTATATTGGTGAGGTTCTTACCAAAACCCAAACAGAAGGAATGCCATTTTGTAGAACAAATCTCAACTTTAAACTTCTTTCATCCATGGGTAAGCCCTGCATTTAAAATATATATATTATATATATGNACTACAGGCGCCCGCCACCTCGCCTGGCTAGTTTTTTGTATTTTTTAGTAGAGACGGGGTTTCACCGTGTTAGCCAGGATGGTCTCAATCTCCTGACCTCGTGATCCGCCCATCTCGGCCTCCCAAAGTGCTGGGATTGCAGGCTTGAGCGACCGCACCCGGCCGGGGATTTATTTTTTAAAGCAGCAAGTACTACCTGAACTAAAACAGGTGGTTTTGCAACTTGCTACGTATTATGGAAATAGTTGACATCTATATTGGTGAGGTTCTTACCAAAACCCAAACAGAAGGAATGCCATTTTGTAGAACAAATCTCAACTTTAAACTTCTTTCATCCATGGGTAAGCCCTGCATTTAAAATATATATATTATATATATGTATAATAATAATTTATTTAGGGTAAGAATACATATTACCTATCAGCAAAGATTTCCTTCTGTACGTTAGCTTACCCAGGCAAATGAAAATCTTAGTAAGAACATTTACACCTATGTCCGTCTTCTAAACTACACCTGTGTGTGTGTGTGTGTGTGTGTGTGTGTGTGTTGGGGGGGTGGGGAGTCCTACTTTCTAATGTACAAGACTCTGAGGCCTGGATTGTTTATTGTCATAAATTGAGTTACTTCTTCTTCTGGAAAAAAATGCAAATGTTGTGATTACAGTCTTCTTTAACTTTCATGTGTTTGACTTGCATTAATTATATATTGGTAGAATTAAATGTTTCACAGTCGGAATTTGGACTTTTGCACATCAGTTGACAAGTGTTAGAAGCTTTCTCAGGTGGAGCAATGCCTGCCTCCGAAAGGTCCAGCTCCGTAAGCCAATGTTTGTACCACTATTTATGTGTTTGTTATTTTATGCTTCAAAAAATAAATTAGAAAAGAGAAATGAAGCTGCTGATACTAGTAACAAAAATATTGGTCCCATCACTGTAATATAATTAAGGCCGAGATGGAATTGATCAGTGAGCTGCATGTGTAAGTCTCCATCTCAAATAGACTTTCAAATGGTTGCATTATAAAGGAAAAAAACTAGATTCAATGAAATGTGTTAAATATTGTGTCTAAAAGGCACAATGTGTTCAGATATTTTATACTAGTTTTCAGTCTCTGGCAACAGAGCACATCCACCCAGCTGCCACCACAGCTAAAACTACAATACTATTTGTTCTGAAATGTCTTTTATGCATGCTTTCAAGAACGCATTATATACAAAATAGGTGTTTCTAAAGTGCTTCACTCTTCCTGTAGCCTCCCAGAGGCCGAATGCCACATTTGTAGCCCAGTTTTCATGACTGTAAAGGCTCTGAGGGCCTGAATGTCATCTCTTCCCCACTGCTTGCTCCTTTATCTGGTGTTATATTCCAACTCTACTGAACATTTCCTTTGGGCCAAATGTTTTAGAACTCCACTGTCTTGATTCAGTATAAATTTGTGATCTGTGTCAAATCCTCTTGTTGTGTAGTGAGGTGGGAACAGGCGAAGGCATGGGAAGATGCTGAGCATGCATCAGGTGCTGTGCGAGTGACCGTCAATGCTGAGAGGACGCTCCTGCCCATTCTACCACAATGGGAAGGTGGACAAGCAGGCATGGGTGTGCAGTGAGACCACGTCTACAGCATAGGCATGCACGAGGTGTTCGGAGACTTGCGAGAAGGATGTGTAAACCAGCAGCTAGTCAAGTGTTCCTAGATAGCAAAACTCAAAGTATCCCTTCAGAATGGAATATCATCTGTCTAAGAAGTAAAAATTTTCAGTTGAATTTAGTGTCTGGTTCAGCTGACAGAGCCAGCACATATTTATTTCCTGCAGTGGGCTGAATCTGCCTTTCTAAAATTCATATGTTGAAATCCCAAGCCCCCATGTGATGGCATTAGGAGGTATGGCCTTTGGAAGTTAATGAGATCAGGAGGATGGAGCCTTCGTGAATGGATTAGTGCTGTTATCAAAGGGACCCCAGAGCACTCTCTTGCCTTCTTTCTATTATATAAGGATCCAATGGTAGCTCAGCAGTCTGCGGCCTGGAAGAGGCCCTCACCAGAACCTGAATGTGCTGGCTCCCTGCTCTCAGGCTTCCTGCCTCCAGAACTGAGAGAAATGCATATTTGTTGAGTAAGCCACAATAATTTATTATTTATTATTACTGTTATTATTTATTTATTTATTATGCATTTCCAAATGAGCTAAGACATTTTCTCTTTCTCTAAAAATCAGGAGTAAAGAGACAGAAAAGGGAATGAATTTCTAAGAAGACCAGAGTAGAATGGAAAAATATCAGAGGAGGGAGAATTGTTAAGGATTTCTGGCATCTCAAGTGTGGATGCTGTTCTGAGCCAACCCAGGACAAGGTGAAAGGTAGGAGCTCTCTTTTGGGGGAATAAGAGAAGAATCCCATTCCTGAATCAGCAGGTACAGACACTTGCAATATAAGAGGCACACACAGAAATGTTTACCTGAAGAACTGCCTGGTGGATGGCTAAGAAAGCAGCCCTGCTTAACACACACACACGGAGAGAGGGATTTTGCAGCAAGACAGTGAATGATCTGCTTCTCAGCGGTGGCGGGGCCCTGTGAGTGGAATCCTTACATGCCCTCTTCCATGGGCTTCTGGGGTAAGAGCAGAGCAGCCTGCAGGCCTGTCCACCCCCAGCCTTGAGGTAAATTCCACCAGCGAACCAGATCCACCCATCCATCCAGAGCTTACAGTCAGCCTTGTGAGAGAATGGCCAGAAATAAAACAGAAACTCCTTTACTTGTAAATCCCTAATTTATAAATACTTTGAAACAATGAAGAATCGCCAGCTACTGTGGTAAACAGAGCACAGAAGAGAGACAAGTAAAGGTTCTAGTTAGCACTTGCTGAGCACTTTGTGCCGGCACTTTTCTAAAGATTTTGCAAATGGTAACTGATGTAATCCTCACATCCACTCTCTGGGGTGGTTTTCTTTTCTCTTTTCTTTTTCTTCGAGACGGAGTCTCACTCTGTTGCCCAAGCTGGAGTGCAGCGGCATGATCTTGGCTCACTACAAGCTCCGCTTCCTGGGTTCACACCATTCTCCTGCCTCAGCCTCCCAAGTAGCTGGGAATACAGGTGCCCGCCACCACGCCTGCCTAATTTTTTGTATTTTTAGTAGAGAAGGGGTTTCACTGTGTTAACCAGGATGGTCTCGATCTCCTGACCTCGTGATCTTCCCACCTCAGCTGCCCAAAGTGCTGGGATTACAGGCGTAAGCCACCGTGCCTGGCCTCTGGGGTGGTTTTCACAAACGAGGAAACCAAAGCACAAAGGCTAGATGGCTTGCTCTAGGTCAAAAAACGAGTGAATGCCAGAGCCGGGATGAAAACCCAGGTTCTCTGTCTGTCATGAACATACACTGCGTGGCTCTGAAGAGAAAAGAGAAAGTTAAAAGGAGATAATCTCTTATAGACTTTAAATAACTTTTCCAGTGAAATTCAAGAAAATGTCACATCCATAGAAATAAAACAAAGCCAAGTTGCTATATAAAAGAAACAATATGTAAATCAGAACAAATCATTGGAAATTTAAAATACGATGGCCAAAATAAAAATGCAATTAAGAAGTTGTAGAAGTCATTAAGTCTTTCAAAGTATAGAGCAAAACACAAAGCTATAAAAAAGAAAAATAAAATTTGAGGAGCATTGGCAATCAATGTATTGAGAAGGCAGTCGCCATCTAATAAATGTTCTAGAAAAAGAGAAGTGAAAAAAATTAGGGAGGCTATCAAGACTGTTTCGTAGAACTGAAGTGTATCTGAGGTTTTAGATTTAAAATGTCCACTGATTTCTTGGTAACATGAATACAAAATAACCTAGACATAAATTTATTCCCAGGAAATTTCAAAGTACCAAGTGTCAAAAGAAGTTTTTTCACTTCCAGAAGTGAACCGGAAACTTCAGACTGGTACAGAAATATTTCACTGCCACTAGTAGGCATGAGAAGGCAGAGACATGATGTCTTAGATGTTGTGAAGAAAAATTATTTGAGCTTGGGTATTTCCAGCCTTCCCTGTTCTTGCCATCCAGCTTTGCGCCCCGGGAGACCAGCAGCTATGCGCTACCTTGCCCTCCAGCTTTCAGTTGGGTTGTGAGGATGAGAGATACCAGCAGAAGACTGAGAGGAGAAAGAGAATGAAGTCAAAGTATGTATCCCCTCATTGTGTTCTTGCCAGAGAGTTGCAGATTGGCTGCGTCTCTTCACTCAAGACCACAGGTCAAACAAGGAAGCCCTCCCTGTTCATCTGCTCTCTCTTTGGGCTTGCAGTGGATCTGCCACGATCCCTTTGATTTTCCTAAATGTTACCCACATCTTGTAATGCCCATATCTTTCCTTATCCAAATTTGCCCAATTACATAGTTAGGGGAACTATCTGAGACAGATAAACTTTGATAGAGAGTATGGAATTTCAAATCTAGAAATTCATACCCTCTAAACTATTAACAGAATAAGAAACAGAGATGCATGTATATTACCTATGGTTATAAAAATAACTAAAAGGATAACTAAACATAAAATTATAATGTCAAGAAAATGTATGAGGAAGACATTAGAGGGAACTAGAGTAGTGTAAAGAAGTAAGTTATTTGTCTCCCACGTTCAAGTAAGGAAAGAAAAGAAGTTTTGTCTGAGGAATGCAAGCCCTTTCAAATGATGAGGCCTAGAGAGACATGAAATGAGATAGCAATCACATCCTACTTCTGCCTTTAAGCTATGTATTCACCTATTGAAACAGCTTGCTATTGTCACAGATAACTACTAATTAACCTAATCATGCTTCACCAGACACTATATTCCACACCCCATCTCAGGAGAAACTCCTGCTCAGGAGTCATGTGGCCAGAGGGCACTAGATTTGTAACTTCCCCGGTTGCTCCCACAACGCCACTATTATAGAACCTAAGATTGGTCTCTTGATATATTTTTTAGACTTTTGCATTCTGGCAACAGACTGACCCCACCTGGACTTGTGACTCATCACTCAACCAGTCCTATGGCCCCTACCCAGAGGCAGACACAGCATATGAGGACTGTTTTCCACACCCCTGTGATTTCACCCCCAACCAGTCAGCAGCACCTATTCCCCAGCCCCTGCCCAATAAACTATCTTTGGAAAACTCTAACCTTTGAGCCTTCAGAATGACTGATTTAAGCAGTAGCTTCAGTTCTCCCATGTGGTCAACCTAATGTTAATTACACTCTTTCTTTACTGCAACATCATGGTCTCAGTGGACTAGTTTTGTCTGCAGTGGGCAGGAAGAACTCACTGGGCAATTATAGAAACATAGTCTTCCTCATGGCAGAGGAAGCTCCTGGAGGGATTAATAGAAGCATGACACACTTACTAAGGACTGGGTTTAGAATGAACGCAGTCACCTCTGCGTGAATTCCACTGGCAAAATCAAGTCGTCAGGCCCGGCTCAACATTAGCTGGCTGGGGAGTACCGTTCTTCCATGAAGGTAGGGTAGGGGAAGGGGATGAATATTTGCATAATGATAATATAATATAATATAAATAGGTATAAGGAAGGTAGAAGATTGAAAGCAAAATCAATGTTCTTAATTATAAATTCAATGATTGGCATAATCCAGGGGTGGTAAACTGTGACCCACAGGCTAAATCCATCCCAGGTCTCTTTTTATACTGCACATGAGCTAAGAAGTTTTATATTTTTAAAAGGCTTTGTGGAAAAGGAGGAAGAGGAGAAGAAACAGAGACTATTTGTGGTTCACAAGGCCTAAAATATCAACTGTCTGACTCTTTACAAGAAACTAGTTGATGACTCCTGGCATAATCACACACAGAGGAAATATTCTAAATGCTTTTGAACACAATAATTTGATTGCATATTCCTGGTGGAATCTACTTTCTGATAAAAGAACTTTAAAAAAGAATATTAAACTGTTTTCTGTCGTATTTTGGTATTAGCAATGGTATTGTTATGAGAGTATCATATATGTAATATAGAATTAAGCAAATGATTAACCATGTGGTTTTGTTGGAAATTTGCATTTTATCATTGGGAAAAATACAGATATAAGATCAATAAGGTAAAGTCATATGGTCTTGAATTTGACTAAATTCAATGAACTAAAATCATATAGTCTTGAATTTGAGCTGAGTAGCAGTGTGACCTCATTTTATATTTTATCTTAACTTTTTTTTTTTCCTGGATCCTTGAAAACAATGACAAAGCAAGTATCCTAGACGAATAGAAAGATAGCCCATGTTCCTGGTTTGGAAGACTCAATTATGGTTAACATGCCGTTTCTCCCCAAATTTATCCAAAACTCAGTCAGTCCAATTCTAACATCAGGAATTTGTAGAAATTGACAATCAGATTCTAAAATTGATATGAAAATGCCAGATGCCAGATACCTGAAATATTCATAATAATTTTTTTTAAAAAAGAAACATTTAGAGGATTGACATCTAATTTGAAGACATATATAATATGTGTTGATACAAAGCTGTATTAATCAAGAAAGGTAGTATTTGTATAAAAGAAAAAGCAAATAAATCTGTGGAACAGAATAAACTGTCCAGAAATAGATCCACATATGAATGATCCAATGATGTTCAACTAGGATGCTAAGGTTATTCAATGGAGGAAAGACAGTCTTAACAACAATTGGTGCCAGAAGAACTATATATCCATATAGAAAAACAATTAATGTTAATCTTTCCTTTACACCATATAAAAGATAACTCAATGCATCATAGACATTAATTTAAAAACTAAAACTGTAAACTTCTGGAAGAAAACATAGGGAAAAAATCTTTGCAACTTTAGAGTTGGAAAGCTTTTTTGATAGGAAACAAAATGTATACGTTTTAAAATATGCTTTTTGAAAGACACCTATGATATTGGTCTTCAACCCAGTTTTCTGACATACAACCCTTTTTGAAGATTAGAATCTCCAAAATGATGTGTTTTGTATGCTAATGAGTTGACTGGTAGCTGGGGGACCCTAGGTAGCTTCAGAATGGGAACAGTTATCAGAAAGACCAAGGCAGGATTTCAGGGTCAGGACTTTAAGCCACACCCCACAACAGCTGGGAAGAGAAGAGACGCTGAGGGTTAAGTTCATCACCAATAGCCAATAATTTAATTAATCATGTCTATGTAATGAGGCTTCCATTAAAACCCAAAAGAACAAGGTTTGGAGAGCTTCTGGACAGCAGAACATGTGGAGGTTGCTGGAGGGCGGTGTGCCCAGGGAGACAGTGGAAGCTCCATGCCTCTTCCCCACTACCTTGCCCCATGCATCTCTTCCTTTGTGTTCTTTGTAATATCCTTTACAATAAACTGATAAATGTGTTTCCCTGAGTTCTGTGATCCACTGTAGCAAATTAATTGAACCCAAAAAGGGGGTTGTTGGAGTCCTGATTTATATAACTAGTCGTTCAGAAGTTCTGAAGGCCTGAACTTGCAACTGGTGACTGAAGGGTGCAGTGGTCCCCCTCACAGGCTCAGTGACTGAGCTCTTAACCCGTGAGATCTAAACTGTCTCTACGTAAACAGCGTTGAATGGGAGGAGGCCCAGCTCCTGTCCACTGCAGGCTTGATTGCTTACTCATTGGTGGGGAGAAATTCCCACACGTTTGGTCACAGAAGTCTTCTGTGTTGATTATTGTGTGGAATGACAGCAAAGGAGAAACAGATTGAGTTTTTCCACCTTCAACACCATGAAGGAAATTAAAAGGAAAGACCCAGTTCAGGAGAAAATATTCTTTAAATGTTCATTTGATAAGGAACTTGTCTTAAGAATATATAGGCCGGGCGCGGTGGCTCAAGCCTGTAATCCCAGCACTTTGGGAGGCCGAGACGGGCGGATCACGAGGTCAGGAGATCGAGACCATCCTGGCGAACACGGTGAAACCCCGTCTCTACTAAAAAATACAAAAACTAGCCGGGCGAGGTGGCGGGCGTCTGTAGTCCCAGCTACTTGGGAGGCTGAGGCAGGAGAATGGCGTAAACCCGGGAGGCGGAGCTTGCAGTGAGCTGAGATCCGGCCACTGCACTCCAGCCTGGGCGACAGAGCAAGACTCCGCCTCAAAAAAAAAAAAAAAAAAAAAGAATATATGAAGAACTTTTACAACTCAATAAAAAAAGAAAAAACTGATTTTTTTTTTTTTGAGACGGGGTCTTCCTCCGTCACCTAGGCTGGAGTGCAGTGGTGCCATCTCAGTTCACTGAAACCTCTGCCTCCCGGGTTCAAGCAATTCTCCCCCTTCAGTCTCCCAAGTAGCTGGGACTACAGGTACATGCCACCATGCCTGGCTAATTTTTGTGCTTTTAGTAGAAACAGAGTTTTGCCATGTTGCCTAGGCTGGTCTCAAACTCCTGTGCCCAGGTAATCCACACTGATCCAGCACTCCTGTGCTCAGGCCTCCCGTAATGCTGGGATTACAGGTGCGAGCCACCGTGCCCAGCCAAACTCTAATTTTTTTAATGGGCAATGGATTTGAATAGATACTTTACTAAGTAATGTAATAAAAGGCAAGTAAGCACATTAAAAACCTATAATCAGATGATCTTCAATGGGTGAACAGATTATTGGCTCATGATGGTACATCCATACCATGAAATTCTACCTACCAATAACAAGGAATGAATTATTGACAAATGTGGTAACTTGGATCAATCTCCAGGTAATGCTGCTAAGTGAGAAAAGCCAATCCCTGAAGGTCATATACTATATAATTCCTTTTGTTACACATTCATAAAATGACAAAATTATAGAAATGGAGAACAGATTGGTGGTTGCCGGGGATTAGAGACTGGCAGGCAGAAGTCAGGGAAGCGTGGCTATGAAAGGGCAGCAGGGGGGAGCCTTGTGGTGATGGACATGTTTGGAATCTCGGCTGTGCTAATGTCAGCTTTCTGGCTGGTTATTGTGCTATGGCTTTGTAATATGGTACCATGAGGGGTAAGCAGGGTAAAGGGTACACAGGACCTTTCTGTATTTATTTTCTAACACTTCATGTGAATCTATAATTATCTTGAAAGTAAAAATTTAATTTAAAAATCCTTGCAAATAAAGGGGAGAAACCAAAGCCTGTGTAATGCCTTTCCTCTATGCAGGCTTTCTCAGTGGAACCACAAAACTGATAAGGGAAAGTTTCTTTTTATGAACATATTTCAGCTGACAAATGAAGAAGGTGCGATGCGGCTAGACTATCCCCATGTGTAACCTTCTGTGAGGTGACAGATTATGACGCGATCATTGATGGCTGTGAACATCACACAATAAGGTCTTATGAACCTCAGGCAGCACCACCTCTAAAGCAGTCTTACCACAAAATCTTAAACCTGGACCTGATCAAGCATCTGGACTGGCTTATGGATATAGAGAAAATGTAGGGGACAGATGAGCATGGGAAATGTCTCCGTGGGGCAAAATTCACAAAATTCAGATTGTTGGAAACTCTCCAGGACCAAAGGTCTAGATTGTTCAAAAACAACAACAATGAAAAAAAAAAAAAAAAAAAAAACTGCCAGAAAGAAAAAACACAGAGGAAGAAGGTAAATTAAAAGAAACATCAGAGTTATACCCATCAATTACAATGAGTAGGTCTGTTTTGGCCCCAGGTTCAAACAAACCATGTAAAAATTTTAAGAGCATCCGTATGACAATTGGGAAAATGTGAACACTGACTCCATGTTTGATGTTACTAAGGAATTATTAACATTTTAGGTGTAAAAAATTGTATTATGGGTATAACTTTTTAAAATCAGGTATTCGTACCTGATTTGTACATTTGTACATTATACATTTTGTACAATTGTACAAAAAACATTTGTATAGATACATACTGAAATATTTATAGATCAAATTATAAAAATCGGAACTGGCCACTCATCTGTAATTGTTGAAGCTGGGTGATTAGTACATGGGTAGGGGGGTCACTATACTAGTCTCTCTGCTTTTGCACATATTTGAAATCTGTAGTAAAATTTTTATTTTAGGAAATATAAACAAAGTAATTTAATATTCCCCATATTGGCCTCTGCAAAACTAATATCTCCTGTAACTTGGGGGATCTTGGAGCTTTTTATGCATGGCATAAAATGACAATGTACATCCCTCTCCCCGCAGGACACAGAACACATTTACGAGTCTTTTCACCCTCATCTCATTGGAGATTTTATTGGGTGAAGAACCCTCAGTAGGCACGAAATTCATTCTCACGAGCAGAGAGATGCATTATGCTCCATTTATTGCTCATCCTAAATTATAAACATTTCCAGTGAATGTAAAGGAAGATATGATTGAAAAGGACTCGATGAAGACAGGATGTTTCTGTACAGTCCTCGTATCTGCTCATCTGTTCCAAACTTTCCAGGGATTTTACCAGAGATTTAAGACATTCTCCCGAGGGTTTGTGGTAGAGGGATTTTTCTTAACTAAGGAGTGCAAGTAGCAAGCAATAGCCCACCCAGTTGGAGACAAAAAGAAGGGTGTCAGTGTTCCCAGTGTTAAAAAACAAAAAAGACATCACCCTGGACACCTCTGAGAATTATACAAGGAGATATACACAGCCCCCACCTTATTTGAATTCAAAAGGAAGGTGGGTTTTGAAAGAAGAACAGGGAGAGTAGATCTCTCTGGATCTTCTGATGCTCACAACAAAGAGCTCAAGGTATCTGAGTCAACTCTTGAGACTTCTCTGAATAGACGGATGAANGAGGGTTTGTGGTAGAGGGATTTTCTTAACTAAGGAGTGCAAGTAGCAAGCAATAGCCCACCCAGTTGGAGACAAAAGAAGGGTGTCAGTGTTCCCAGTGTTAAAAAACAAAAAAGACATCACCCTGGACACCTCTGAGAATTATACAAGGAGATATACACAGCCCCACCTTATTTGAATTCAAAAGGAAGGTGGGTTTTGAAAGAAGAACAGGGAGAGTAGATCTCTCTGGATCTTCTGATGCTCACAACAAAGAGCTCAAGGTATCTGAGTCAACTCTTGAGACTTCTCTGAATAGACGGATGAAGAGAGCATATGACAAGCTTGCCAACAGGTCCCAGAAGTTTTAAGAGAAAAGAACAGATTGCTCTTTGCAAAACAAACCCAGCTAGGTGCGTGGAGCCCCAGTAGATAGAAAGTGAAGAAAACATCAACGTTCTGAAATTGTAGACAGGTGCACCATCCCTTATGGATACCAATCTGTGCTCCCCATAAAATTCTGTGCCCAGGGTCAACTGGCCAGGGACAACTGGCTCACCAGGAGGCCTATATATCATCTTCTCCAGGCCCTAATTACAGCTCTATGCAATAGGACTCAGCCAAGGAGGTGGTTCGGTTTTGTCCACTGGGTCCCTTGAGGTCCATGGTAACCTCTTCTTCATTCTCTGCAGGCAGATCACACTTTATAATAAGATCAGAGGCAGAGAACTTTGACAACTACCCCCTTGCCCTCTGGCCCTGGGGTCAGGCCTACTCAAACAACATCTGCTGTCCCAAACCCGGAGAAGTGTAGATTTTGGCACTGGTAGAGGAATAACAACTATTGTTGACACTTGATCTTGTGGGCCTGAAATTCCCACTATGTTTTCACAGTTCGGAACCTATTCCTGCCACCTCTATCAGGGAAGATAAATGGGCATGAATAATGGGCAGACGAGTTTCCCAAAAGCCCAGACAGGCTGCAGGGAGCACGTGATGAGCAGACAGTGCGGTTCATGCCGGGGAGCCCAGGTTTATCCAGGACTCATCCTCACTCCCTTTCTCTACAGATAATTGGACCCAACAGGACCATTCTGAATCACTTTTCTCTCTTCAGTTATTCTTCAGTTCTACTCAAAGGGTCAGTTTAGGGCATAATTAAAGTCAATTACTTTCTGAAAGACCATCAGGACAACCGTTAGAGAAAACGATAGCAGCCCCGCACTTGCTGTAGGAATTATTAGCTTGTCAGCCTCCAGGCTCATGGAGACAAATGATCAAAAAGTTAGAGAGATCCAGGTGTTCACCTATTTGCTCACTTATTCTTTCATTGTGAGTGCGCATGTGTGGGTGTGTGTGACATTTATTATGAGCCAGAGGGCAGGAGCCAGCGACACAGTGGTGCAGAGAATAATCGTATTCCCTGCCTTCATAGGGCATACAGCTTGGTGGAGGACACAGATGTGAATTCAGTAATTGCCCCAATAAATTCTTATTCTCCTACAGATGAAGAAATATGATACGATGTGATGGACAACAGAGACTTACATGGTGTGGTCTGGGCTGGTCTTTCTGAAGCTAAGACTGACAGGATGAGCAGGAGTTTACCAGACAAAGAGGAGTGGAGGGGTTTTCCAAACACATCTCAGCACAAACTGTTGTCTTTGCTGGGAGCTGAAAAAAGATAGTGTGGCCAGAAACCATTAGGTGAGACGCTGGACATGAGATACAACCTCAACAGGTGGAAGAAGGTCGTGAGAGATGAACAGAGGAATATAGTACAGCAGAGAGGATGCAGAAGCTGACGTCAGGGTGTCTCAGTTTGAAACCAGTGGCCACCCTGTTCCTCTCCCATGTGGTCCCATCATGGGCCTCTCGGGTCTGGGATAAGAGGCTAATGTATATCTTATACCCTAAGCAGGGGTGGTTCCTGCACTTTAGCAAAAAGCTAAGAAACTAGGGAAAAGAAATGGAAATAATAAAGAAATAGGACAAAGACTTTGAAGATCAAAGCCCTCGGGCTGTTCTCTTTTAAAAATTTTTCTATTTAAATTTTCTTTTATTTTTATCAAGAAGGGTCTCACTATGTTGCCCAGGTTGGTCTCCAACTTCTGACCTAAAGCAGTCCTCCCACCTTGCCTCCTAACATGCTGGGATTACAATGTGAGCCACCACATCCGGCCTTCTGGGATGTTTCTCAACAAAACATTGAATGCCAAGATTGGTTTTGTGCCATGTGCCAACTTCACAGAAGCCAGTCTATGAGCCACCAACTCCACTCAGCAATTACATCTTCTGGAGCTTTAGTTCAATTCCTGTAGACACACCACTGCTTGTGGCCTGACTCTGCCACCCAAGTGTACTCAGCCCCCACTGGGGAGTCTGCCAGGCTTGCATGGCTCCCACTGCACTTGCTGTGCTGGGACCGAAAACAGTTTTTGTTCTCCTAGCTTAACTCCACTGGATTCATGGAGGCTCTGGCCTCCTCAATGGTTGTCCTGGGACAGGGAAGCTGGTTAGCACAATTAACACAACCTGGTCACGCAAGACATTGATGGTCCGTAATGTGAACTTTGACTAGTAGGAGACAGAGAATGGAAAAAAGCCAGCAGATAAATTATCTGGCCTTCCTCCAGTATGACGGACTGTTCTGAGCCACAGTGTTTCACATGTCTTCCCTGGAGATGTCCCACATGACTTCAGCAACCAGCTGGATTTCTGGAGAAACCGTTGCCATTCTGGTAACATATGACCTTGTATTTGCTTTCTCTCCTTCCTGCTTTATCTCCTTGCGTCCCTTACTTGGTTGTTGGGATTGCACCTCCCAATAAAGCATTAGCATGTCGGCACTGCTTGGGGCTCTGTTTCCTGGTTTAAGATTCTGACTCCTGAATGCTGAAGCAGTGAGTTCAGAAGGAGGAGTCCAGGCTGGGCTCAAACCTGGTGAACAAGAGTGCTGTGGTGCATGAATGAGTTCTTCCACAGATGTGAGAAAAGATACTTAGTACATGCCACCCCTGAGCTATCCTTCTGTGGCAAATGTGTGCTTAAGGTCAGCAGTTCCCTAAATACACTTGAGATCACAGATGAAGCAAAATCAGACTAGCTCCCAACATAGAAAAGCACAATAGGAAAGAAATATTTGGTGGTGAGAAGTTCATAGCTATGAGCAAATTAGGCAGTGAGACCCAGCATGCACTGTGGGAGAAGTTGAAAACAAAAACATGGATAAAATTGCTTAATGGATTATAACAATATGCATGACTGTGTGCCAGGCAGTGTGCTAAGACTTTCTTGTTTCATCCCATTTGCTTATTATAACAGTACTCTAAGACATACACTCTTACAAACCCTTATTTCACAGAGGAAGAAACAGGCCCAGAGAAGTTGGCTAACTCATCCAAGGTCACAGAGCTGAGTGGCAGAGTCAGTCTTGGACCCCAGGAAGGCTGGTTTTGAATTTCATGCTTCTAACCTGAGTACTGACTGTACTGCTTGGTGGAGTTCTCTGCTAGTCCTAACTTTCAGGCAGAAGTGAGCACTACTGAGATCACATGCCTGTTTTGAGGGGCTGATACCAGGAGGGAGATTAGACTTTTCTGTCTAATCTGTAGTTTGTCTCTTCCATGAGTCTTGGGATCAGAACCCTGAATCAGAGAGCGACGGATACTGGCCAAGGTAGATGTGATGGTCTGAATGTGTTTAACACACAGCATGTATTAGAATCCCCAACTCAGCAGTGTCAGGAGGTGGGGCCTAATGGAAGGTGTCCAGGTCATGGGGGTTCCACATTCATGAATGAATTAGTGTCCATTATAAAAGGACCTGAGGCTGTGAATTCCATCTCTTGCTCTTTCTCCGTCTTTCTCCCTCTTGCCTTCTGCCACGGGTAATGCAACAAGAAAGCTGGCACCAGATGCAGCCCCTTGATCTTGGACTGCCCAGCCTTTAGAACTGTGAGCCAATTAAATGTTTTCTTTGTAAATTACCTGGTCTCTGGTATTCTGTTATAGCAGCACAAACAGGCTAAGATCGTAAGATAGTAGGGAAACAAGCTCCAGATGTACTTGAAGTCTCTTATTCTTAATTTAGGAGTTAAAGAGCAATCCCCTCCAGTTTCCATTAGAAATGCTTCTTCCATATCAAATATTGTGGGATAGCCTAAAACACCTTTCAACACTTCTCCAAAATTCAACAGATATGATTTCCACAGACTTTACTCACAGGGGCTCCAGTAGAAAAGGAAGAGGCTTGGGTTTAATTGAAGGTGGCCTCAGACATCTGTGAGGAACAGTCCTTTTAGAGACATATCCCTACAAAGAAAGCGTCAGAATTATTATCCTAATACGTGGACATCCACGGTTCCTTCAGCACCATCGAAATGCAGAGACAATGGGGAGATGCAGGGAGAGGGCTCTGCACAGTGCGGCCAACTTGCCAGGTTGAGGACAGACAACCTCCATGGAGCAGGGACTTCAATCAGTTAATTCCCCACCCCCATTGTTGCTTACTAACATGGGACACTGATTAAAAATTAGATTCTCTGCACGAGGCTTAACTTATAATTTAAGAACTTTTGCTGTACAACCATTGCAAAAACAATTACATAAAGATTAATTAGCAAATTCCCGAAACAGTAGTAAACAGCAAAGTAGTTTAATTAAAACCATTATCTCCAAAATCTGAACGTTAATAACAGTTGTAGCCCAGGGAGAAATAAGAGGCACACTGGCACAGAGTGGAGTAAAGGGAGGATGTCCTTCAACACCAGCCCAAGTGTCGGCCCAAGTCTCCACGGCTGCTGTGCTGTTAATTACACTCCAGAACTCTCTGGCCACCACGTCTTGAGAGGCCCCAGGCTCCTCCTATGAGCCTCTGCATCTGTAGCCTTGACAAACATGTCATTGCTGGCCTGCCTCCAACAAGAGGCCTTTAGCCCTCAGAAGAGAGGTAGGCAGCAGGGGGCACGAACAAGACATTTTAGTGGGGAATTCATAAAATTTGGATTTGTCAGAAAACATCTGTAACGATGACTCTTGTCCTTCGGAAGACACTGATAAATTTAACCCAACCCAGACCCCTTAACATAAACTCTGAAATAAAAGTTTGGCAAAGGAAGCCAGTGAGAATGAAATGTAACCATAGCAACTATGCAGTCAGCACACACACTGTACGATCACAGGGTCACAAGATCCTCACGAAGCCACACTATCTTCATTCTGTTATTATTTACTTATTTATTTATGAGACAGGGTCTCGCTCTGTTGCCCCAGTTGGAGTCAGTGACACAAAGTAGTGTGCGGTGCTCAGTGCAGCCTCTAACTCCTGGCTCAAGTGATCCTCCTACCCCAGAGTCCCCAGGGGCTGGGACTACAAGCACATGCCACTAAGCTCAGTTAATTTTTTTTTTTTAATTTTTTTGCAGAGATAGGGTCTGACTACATTGCCCAGGCTGGTCTCAAACTCCAAGCCTCAAATGATCTTCCTGCCTCAGCCTCTCAAACTGCTGGGATTACAGGCGTGAGCCACTGCATGCTGCCGTATTACCTTTATTCTTAAGCCAAAGTCACTTGCTTAGCCTCGCACATGGGGAGTCTTCTCTTTTCAACTCTAAAGCCCATTTGTTCACCTTGATACCACACAGATGCCCTTTGTGGTGCAACATTTAGCCCAATGAAGGCTAATTGTGTGAGTCTCACCATTGTGTGAGTCTGGCGTGAAGTATGCCCTAGACTTGACAATGATTGATTTCTCCAAAGAACCCCTTCAGCAGGGAGATCCCAAATCAGAGAGACCTTGCCTTCACCCGGGACAGCCAATGTCTGCACAGCTCCACACGAAGCACCAGCTACTGTGGAGGGGTTGACCTGGGCCTGGAGTCCAGGACAGGCTGAGGACCGCCCCTCCTCCAGTCCCCTCCCTGAGTATCAGTCCCTGAGTTAGACACTGTCACAGGGGAGGGTTAGGAAGCCACCTTCTGACTCACCACACCCATTCCAGCCATGTCCTCTCGCCCTGGCAAGCACCCAGGGACTGTATGTTGATTTGTCTCTCCCCTAATACAAGGCCCTGCCCTCCACCAGCAGAGCCAGACTGTCTGCCTGCAAGCCTGGCTTTTTATTCTGCTGCACTCCAGAAATTATGCAAATCACGGCTATTAGTATAACAGCTTTGCAGAATTCAGAAGAAAAAGGCAAAAAAAAAAAAAAAAAAAACCACGATTCCAAAATCCCTGTGCTTGGTTAAAAGACCATGAATTTCCCCATTGTCCTCACTCACTCTCTCGTCAATATGAGATGTGTGCATCTGAAGCCTGCTTTTCAGTCATATGAACATCTATAAAAGAGACATCAGTCAGCAGAAACCTCTGGAACTGCAACATGAAAGAGAATGAGGGAAAAGCCCAACTCCAGCCAGGATGGAGAAGAGACAAAAGGCGAGATGTAGGAGGTGGCCCCGGAAGGCCCAGGCGGGGGTCTCTAGAGGAACCTAGGAAGACTCTGGTGTGGAACAAAGCTCCAGTGTGCTCTGAGCACTCTCGCTGTCCTTCCAGAGGGCCTCATTCCCCTTCTCACTCATCTCACTCACCACACTGGAAGGCTCCGGAGGGCAGAAGCTGCACACCTGTGCCCCGTCCCTTCCACAGCCCTGAGCAATGAGCAGGCACAGAGGTGGGGCCAGGGGAGGGCATGGAGAAATTGAGCTCCTTTGCTCACTCATTTCAGGGAGACCGCAGTGGTCTTGTTCCCTGTGAATGGACTGAGTTGCTTCTATCACTCAGAATCCCCGAAGGAACAGGTGGCGCATGGACATCAGAGGATTCAATAACCTGACAATTTGCAAAGATTTCGGTGGAACAGTGACAGCAGAGGAACGAGGGAGCACGTGATCCCAGGTGATCAGAAGGAGGAAGCTGCCTTGAGAGCAGGGACTCAGCCAGCCCGAGGTGGCCCTGCAGGGAGGACGCAGGAGGAATGAAGGCCCTGTCTCCCTCCTCTCTCCTTCTGCCCTCATCCCAAGGAGCTAAGGGAGCAGAGGCAAGGAAGCCAACTGGGTCATCCCTCCACGTCACCTCCCGAGGCCCAGAGCAAGGCAGAAAAGCTTCTGGGCCAGGCTCTGGCAGCACCACTTGGATATCCTTTGTAAGATGACGACAATGGTCCCGGGAGAGCACAACCGAACACCTGGCGCCCTGGCCCACGTTGCCTCCCAGCTCCCCTCTCATCAGAGATCCATGACAGCTCCCGCACCTGGCTCTGATGCTGTCCCACCTCAGGGTCATTCCACTTTTTGCTACGGGGCCCTGTCTGATTTCACAAGAGACCTCTAGGTCCACACTAAGACAGCCCAGAGGTATGGGCTTATCATCCCTGGGGATAGGCAGTAGCAGATGGTGGATATACAATCCTGCTTTCCATCTTTCAGGTGGAGAATTCTGGAAGACATCCTGTCCATGTCTTGGTGGGTCCTGGTGGACTTGAACCCCTGCTGTCCATGGCAGCAACTTTATTCATGTGCCTTCCCCGTCTCACTGTCCTTATACCCTCACTCTCATTTCCTGCAGTCACCTTCAAATAAGCAATCTGCACCCAAGACATTTTCTGGGGCTCTGCTTTTTGAGGAACTCAACTAAGACAAGTGAAAGCCAATAAATGGCACTGAGAGAGTTGATTACAGATATAAAAAATTATAATGTCAGATTGCTACCTCATGCCATACATACAAACCAATTCCTGATGGATTAAAAAGTTCAGTGTAAAAACCCAAAGCCTAAAATGTTTAGGAGCATATATTTATGAGTTTGGAGTAGGGAAGGATGTTTTAAGTAAGACATAAAAACTGCTAACCACTCAAAAATTGATCATGATTATGACCTCGTAATTAAGAGCTTCTGTTTATCAAATGACACCATGAAGAAACTGAAAAGCAAGCTATGAACTAGAGAAGGTATTTGCAACCCTCCAATAAGAGAGGGTTATTTAGTATATCCTAAGAAAATCAAAAGGAGAAAGATTTTAAATTGTAGGTCACAGAGGAGGGTAAATATATAAAAAACTCAAAATTAGTCATCAGAAAAATGCAAATTAAGACCCAAAGTAACCATCAAGAAAGGCAATAAAATGTGGCAGTTGAGAGCAAAGTCATTATGTCTGGTGGAGTTGAGCCCTGGCTTAAACCCGTGGGTGCCAGCTATGCGATCTTGCTGGCATTGCTTCCCCACTCTGTGGACAATAGCTTTCCATGCATTAAACAGGAATAACAGTAGTTCCTGCCTCCTTAGGTTGCTGTGTTACATGGAAGAAGACATGCAAAGCTCTTAGCGCAGGTGCTTCACAAACAGTAAACATGCAAACTATTTTTAAAAACCATTTCCAGGCGACTCAGAGATTATGTAATGGGTGCTTAATGGGAGCACAGCAGTACAGGTTTTTTATTTCGTGTGATCCAAAATATTGCACTTAAATAACATGTGGGTGACCTCACAGGAAGGAATGGGTTCTGCCAGCGGTGTGTCTATGTACCGTACTGCAGCCTCAAACACAGAGGAATGCATTAGCTGCATGTGAGCCCTCGTGATAAAAGAGATCTGAAAATAAATTGTGTATTTAATTCAGAGGGACTCCAGAGCTGCTCTTCTGGGATTGCAGCAGAAATCCTGGAGAAAGCTTAAGATTTGGGATTTTAGATCTTTATGCATCACTTACATCCACACAGAAAGAGAGTTCCAGGGACTGTGCACCCACAGAACAGTGCAAACCGGCCCACCCTGTGGCAGCCAAGACCTCCCGGAGCACGTAGCCATGATGAAGGGGAACGGCAGCTCCCCGATGGCCTCCAAAGGACGCAAAATGGAAAGTGAAGATATATCAATGGCCTGAGACAATTCTGGCAATGACATTCATATGGACATTACGTTCCTGAACAGCAAGGGAACCCTGTGAGAGGAGGGAACAGTGAACTGGGGACCTAGATTCCAGCCCTCTCTACTCTGCGGAATCTCTGTGACAACTTTCAATGAGGGAGAATCATTTCTAGACTTCCTGGGGTTGGACTGAGGATCTCCAGAAGCAACCAACTTATATTCAGCATACACCAGATGCCAGACACGGCGTGCAATTATTTGTATGCATTTTCTGGTTCAATCCAAAGAACTGCTCTATAAACAAAGCTACCAGGACCTACAGAGGATCAGGGTTAGGAAGTGGTGAAGCTGGTATTAGATCAAGCCTAGGTGAAGTCATGTTTGAGAAAGCACTGAAAGCTGAGTACAGTCAGAGGATTGTTTCCAAAGTTAGGCCCAAGTGGGCTTGCGAGAGCAGGCATTACCGCCAAAACAAAACAGTGACCCTCAAGGCATTGGAGGCAGACCCCAAGCAAACCTGCACATGCTGGGAAAGGCCCGAGGCCGGGAGGAGGAGGTATTCTCTGCAGCTGCTCAGTCTGTTCATTCTGCACAAGGAGCAGCGCTAGCTGCTAGGATACCCTAACAGCTCTGGGGCAAGCAGGGCATTTACTCCAGGCTCTGCAGCAGGAACTCCCATCATGGGGAACGCCCACTATGCATAGCCATCTGGGGCCTCACGCTTCAAGCCACAAGCCTGCCCCACTTGGGCCCTCAACCCCACCTGTAAGGTAGGAGCAAGTGTTCGCTCTTACCCCCCATAAAAAGAAGTGAGGAAGAAAATCGCCCATGGTGTGTAGGGGTTTGTGTGTCTGTGCATGTGTGTGTCTGCACAAGCATGTGTGTGTGTGCGTGTCTGTGTTTCTGCATGTGTGTCTGTGTATGTGTGGCTTTAGTTGACAGTGGCAGTCCAGGTCTGCAAGTTCTAAGGTGCAGGCCCACATCTCTCTAGAAAGGACAGTCAGAACCACATTAATCGTTGCGTTGCAAGTACTCCACACCTCGCACTGTTCTCAGCACTTCACATAAACTAATTCACTTACTTCTCCCAATAACCCTATGAAGCAGGTGCTATTTTTATCCCGGTATGGCTTATGGAAAAATGACAGTGCAGAGAGATTTCATCTTTATCCAAGATTACACAACTAACAAGTGGCAGCACTGAGATCTGAGCGCGAAGAGCCAGGCTGCAGGGCGCTTTACCTGAGATGGAGACACTCTGAACTTCTGCCCCCTACCCTCATATGCCTGGGTGATGGAGGAAACACAGGAGGTTGATTTTAATTATACTTCCTGTGAACGCACAATTCGCTAAAATCATAAGAATTCTATCCAATGTGAAAAGCATACATTTGCAACTCACTGGGGTGCCATACGTCATGAAAATAAACAGAGATGCTGCCCTCGGGAGGTTCAGGACAGGGGCGCAGTCAGGGTTGCATGAGGGCTCCAGGAACCCTCCTGAGGACTGAAGGCACCCCTGGGTCCCAGGGCCCAGACTTCAAAAGCCCAGAGTGTTCTGTCTCCTGACAAGGCACTGGGGATCCAGGGACAGGTTCTTTACTTGGAAACTGGCTGAAGGCCAGCTCCACTCATGCCACTGCCAGGTACACACTCTGCTTGCTGCCAGGAAGATCTCAGAACAAGAAGCTCCCCCTGGAGGGGAGGGAGGAGATGCTACAGTCCAAAGACAGCATGGAGAGGACAGGGGGCATGGCAGAGAGAGGCGAGGAGAGGCGCAGCAGCGTTGGAGCCTCAGCTCTGAGAAGAGCTTGGGAACCTCCTTTGTTCCTGTGTACCTTCAACTGGCCAACTCACTACTAAACACCACTGTGTTCTAAGGCCTGGGGAGAGAGTGGATTAAAAAAGGCAAGCTTCCTGCTTGCATGAAGCTAACATTCTAGAAAAGAAGACAGGCCATAGGTGGACCGTCCCACTGGCCTGTCCACCTTCCTCATCTACTCTCTCCGAAGGTCAAATACAGCCACCCTCAGAGTGCAGCACAAGGGGAGGGGAAGAGACAGGCACCCCCAGATCACCAAACATAAGCTAAAAATGAGAGAAATGGGCACACTAGAAGTCCAGTCCCCAATGTGCAATATTGCCGTGGAGCAAGCATGTATCTGAAATATAACAGTATTTTTAAAATGGAGAGACAGGAATAGCACCCGGAACACACTCTGCAGAGAAGTGGGCCCTGGCATGCGCTACGTTGTTCAAAGAAACATCGCGGCCCTACCTGACATTCTCAGGTATCCCCTGGCTTCTAGGAAAACCTGTCACCAGTGAACAGACGTCAGGGCACAGATTGGGCCCGGTGTCACAGTCATTGTGGCCAGGGCTTCTGGCTACAATGGTTAAGTGAGTCCAGGAATCTGTTCTGGCCCCATCTAAATGGTGCTATTTTAATGCTAGATTTCCTTGAGGTAATAAAACAAAAACAGGGAAACGGGGGGAAAGGATAATAGTCATAAATCACTAACCTAGGAGTCCAAACCCCCATTTAAAAGTAACTTGGAAGGTTAGAATAAAAAGGCAGATGCAGAAGCAGTGTTGAAATCCACAAAATAAAAAACTTTGCTGTGCCAAAGAAAGACTCAGATCCACTGATTGCCAGAGTCTCTGGAGCCCCAGCTAAAATGAATGAGGAAAGGCCACCACTTCCACCAGGGAGGGCAAATATGCGCCCCTTCCTGGGCCAGTTCTCCCGGAGAGCTGCTGGGAACCTTGGACACGTCTTCCCTGGAAGAAAAGAGGCTGCGGTCAGTTCAGTGCCCGCAGAGAGGACGGTGGTCACCGCTACAGGTGGCATTCTAGACCTAGTCGATGTTTTGGAATCTCAGGGAAAATGAAAATGCCCACAGACATCTACACAGGAAAAGAAATAAGAAGAAAATAAGAATTTTAAAAGAAATAGAAATCTTTCTGACCTCAGACTTCTCTGCAGCGTTAAGTGTTGGCAGCAGTCGAGTCCTGTCCCGGGAAAACTGGGAGGAAGAGATGTAGCAAGCTGTTTGTCACGTCTGAGAGGAACAGAAAGGGCAGTTCGAGAAGTGGAGGAAGTTAGATAAGACCAGTCAGTGGAAATCATGAGAAACGACAGAGATTAGATCAGAACACATTTGGAAAGAAAAACATTACATGATTTAGTAAGTTGGAGAGTTGACCCTTTGAAGAACCCAATCAAGTACAAAACTTTAACAAATCTAATTAAGAAAAAATAGAAATAAAGAAAATTGGAACTAAGGAAAGAGACATAACATATGCTGATAAAAGTAATTATAATTATGAGATAATATTATGCACAGTTTTATGCTAATAAATTCCATCAACATGTAAAAATGTAACACTTAGTGAAAATAATAAATTAGGAAAAATAGCTCAAGAGGAAGTAACACCCTAGAATGAAGCCATAGCCACGGAAGAGACAGGAAAGTATTGTCAGTACACTGCCTTGGAAAGTCTTTGGAGGTGATGAGACTTTATTATTAGTGCATATTGTCTGGACTTCATGGAATAGATAAATTGCATACTATAAAATTTACAGCAGAATATAGAAGAAAATGAAAGGCAAATCCATTTACTTTATGAAGAAATTCTATTAACCAAATCTGGCAAAAATAGCATGAAAAATTGACTCACCAGCACTTCCCGAAATACAGTGGTGGGGAGGTTTTTCTTAACAATAATGGCAAAGGAAGAAATCATTAGGAACAAGATGGATAAATGTAATTAAGTTTAAATGTTAAACCTCGTATCAGAAAACACTGTAGTAAAATTCCAAGGGAAATGACAAACCAAAAACCATTTGTAAGAAATACAAGAAAGGATTAGTTATTAACACATTAAAAAAAATCCTCTCACAATTACAAAAACACTATATAACCATAATAGACAAGGACATTGAGACAATTATACAAGCAACAGAAATGAGCAATAAGCATGGAAAAGAAAGGCTCAAGCTCACTAGAAAGGCAAAGAATTACAAGTTAAAATCAGGATGTCATGTTTTTGCCTATTAAATGGGCAACCATGTAAGGGTTCTCTGCCATGGGCAAGACCGTGCACTGATAATGGAAATATAAATTGATGTGACATTTTTGGAAAAGGATGTGACAACATTTTGCAAGAGTTTTAAATGTGTTCAGATGCCCTTTGGCCTGGTAATTCCACTGCTGGGAATCTATTCTAAAGAAATGGTCAAAGATAAACAGAAAATGTGTGTTCTTCCCTAGCATAGCTGTGAGTTCCCCTAACTCAGGGGCCTTCCCATTGTCCTGTGGACTCCTCCTCTATCCGATCTCTAAACACTTGGGACCCAGGACCTATTACCTGGGACTGCTTTTGGCCACACTCTCCCTGAGGGATCTATTACTGTTCCATAGTTTGAAAAAGTCGTCCGCACCCTGATGACTTCTAGATTTCCATATCCGGTCCCAATTTCTCTGAGTTCTAGCCTTGTCCATCCAGCAGTCTAGTAGACATCACTACTTGAATATTCAATAAGCACCCCAACACAACAGGTTCCAAATTAAACTGCTGGTCCCCTCCCAAGCCTTCCTCTCCTGTGTCTTATCTATTTCAGTAAATGACACCACTGTTTACATAATTGCTTAGATGAAAGACCCACAGTTTATAACTGAGTTATCTCTTGCCCTGCCACTTCACCTCCAACCCACCAGTGAATCCACATTGTGCTCCCTTCAACATCAATTCTGAATGCAGCCATCCCTTACCAACTCTTCTGTAACTGTTCACATCCAAGACATTGACATGCACCTGAAACGCTGCTCTAAGCTCCTACCTGGCCTCCCTGCTTTCAATCCAGCCGGCCCTCCCCAGTCATGCAATTCTCCGTCTGCACTCAGAGTGAGCTGCTTAAAAACCTGTGACTCTCAAGTTTCCTTCACACTTAGAATAAACTCTGAATTCTTTACCTTGGCCCTCAAGACCTTATTGTGTGGTCTCTGCTCACTTTCCTAGACTCCTGCTCTCTGCTCTCTCTGGCTCTCTCTAAACCAACCACACTGCCCCACCACTGTCCTCCAGTGGCCAAGTTCATTCCTGCCTCAGGTCAAGTTGTACTTGCCTGCAACAATCCACACCTAGATTTAACCAGATTTCGCCTGCTCTGGAAGGACATTCCTGGCCCTGGATGAAAATGACTTCTTCCTTTTGCTCCTGTTTCCATCACCCTCTAGTCCCTAATTCCATCTCAATTTTCCTCACAACGCTGATCACAGCCTGAAATGATAGGTTTGATGCATTTCCTTTCTATTACCTGTCTGGACTCCCCTGGGGATGGGATCTCATCAAACCCCATCATCCTCACTGCTGTCTCCAGTGCCTGACACCGAAGAGACAGCAAATACTTGCTGACTGAGATTAACAGTGGTGAAAACTGAAAACTGCCTGCATGTCCAAAAATAGTGCCATATTTTTTAGAAATATGGTGGAATCTCCGCAAACCCATTAGAATTGTGTTTTCACAAAAAAAACTTTAAGGAAATTTTTCATTGTTAAACAAGGTCATGTGATAAAAAGTAAGATGCAAAATTATATATTTTGGTGATTCCAATTTTGTAAAATTATTTATCTAGCTAGGTATTTAAAAATAAAGAAATACACTAAAACAGTAACAATGTTTGGATCTGTATAATAGAATAACAGGAGACTTTATTTCATTATTTATACTTTTGAATTTTGCAAATTTTATTTAAAAGAAAGTGGCATTGATTGACATTTTTTTCTATTTGTGTTTTTGTGATATTTTGATCTATGTATACATTGTAGAAAAATTCAATCAAGCTAATTAACATATCCATCACCTCACCAAGTTATCATATTTTTGTGTTGAGAGTGTAAAAAACCTATTTTTAGCAATTTTGAAGTATACAATACATTCTTATTAACTGTGGTCCCCGCACATCGAAACGCATCAGTAAAACTTCCTCTTGCAGTAAATTTCGCACTGTTTCATCAGCCCCTTCACCCTGCCCCTTACCTGCCCCACCTCTGGTCACCACTGTTTTGCCCTCTATTTCTATGCAGTCAACTTTCTCAGATTCCACATATGAGTGAAGCCATGCAGGATTTGCCTTCTGTGCCTGGCTTGTTTCATAGCATAACGTCCTCCCGTGCCAGCCACTTTTATAGAAAAAAAAATTGCGTACTCTGAAGTGAGAGAGAAAAATGACTCCTTCCTGGCTAACGGCCAGGAGGGAGGAAGGTGAAGGAGGCGGGTGAGCCAGTTCTAGGGCTGGTCCAGAAGGTGGCCGCTCTTGACCAAGAGATGGATGGGAGTGAGGTAGGGGGTCTCGGGCTGGGCTCGGGCTGGAGGAGCCTGCGCCATTCTCAGGAGCCATTACAGGGACAGGAAGTGCACACGCATCACTGGTCCCTGACAAATGAACAAGTGAACTCCTCAATGGTGAGTCCACGTAGCCCCTAAAGGAGGACATTCTGGGACGCGAGCGTGGCAGAAACAGCAAACATGGCCTTTGCGCTCTGCCCCTGTGCAGGTGTTTTGACCACAGGCTCCTCACAGCCAGCCTGTGAGCAAATGCTGCCTCATGTGCTGTGCACACAGAGGCCACAGATGGGACTGTGGCCTCTGCTGGTTCCCTTGGAATTAAAAACATCATGAGCCCAGGCCTGGAAACACAGAGGCCTTTTGTGCCAGTTAGGTGCCTTCGGGAGAAAGGAGAGGAAGAGGAGGAGGAGGAAGAAGATGGGGAGGAAGAGAAGAAGGGAAGGAGGAGGTAAAGGAAGGAAAGGAGAGGGAGGAGAAGGAGGAAGGCAGGTGAGGAGGAGAGAAGGAGGGGTGAGAAGAAGGGAAAGGGGGAGAGAGAGGGGTAGAGAAAGGGTGGACGGAGGAGACGGGAGGAGGATAGATTTGGAGATGGGGGCAAAACCCCTGCGCCCTGGCCCTCTGGACACTGATCCTAAAAGCTTGAGCCGTTTATTATCTGAATGAAGGAAACATATCTGGGGAGCATTAAGGACAAATGAGTAGAAGAAATTGTGCTCTAGAGAGATGAAGACAGACAGAAACTTCAGACCCATCCACTAAAGGCTGAGGACACTTGGGAGGGCCAGGTCCTGAATGTGTCTCAAGAATCAGGGGTGTGCGCTGAGACAACCAGCTGGACACCCAGAGTCCCTGGCTTCCCCTGTGTCATCTACTGGTGGACCAGCTTATTCTAGAGCAATGTGGAAAGGAAGGATGATGGAGGCAGAAAAAAAGAAGAAAGAGGAGAGAAAGGAAAAATGGACAGAGAAGGGGAGGTAGAGAAAGAGAGAGGCAGAAAGACTGAAAGATTTCAAAGGCAAACTACAGCTGGGCATGGTGGTGCATGCCTGTAGTGGCAGCTATTCGGGGGGTGAGGCAGGAAGACCCCTTGAACCCAGGAGGTGGAGGCTGCGGTGGGCTGTGACCGCACCACTGCATTCCAGCCCAGGCAACAGAGTGAGGCCATGTCTCCAACAATCACCAGCAACAAATTGGTTAAAGTAAATCACCTCAGTACGGCTTAAAAGGAAGTAAAGAGGGCCGGGGGCGGTGGCTCAAGCCTGTAATCCCAGCACTTTGGGAGGCCGAGACCGGCGGATCACGAGGTCAGGAGATTGAGACCATCCTGGCTAAAACGGTGAAACCCGGTCTCTAGTAAAAAATACAAAAAACTAGCAGGGCGAGGTGGTGGGCATCTGTAGTCCCAGCTACTCGGGAGGCTGAGGCAGGAGAATGGCGTAAACCTGGGAGGCAGAGCTTGTAGTGAGCTGAGATCGGCCACTGCACTCCAGCCTGGGCGACAGAGCGAGACTCCGTCTCAAAAAAAAAAAAAAAAAAAA
>NW_016805750.1:817884-823119 GCF_001698545.2 Rhinopithecus bieti
AAAAAAAAAAAAAAAAAAAAAAAAGGAAGTAAAGAGGATAGGTCAAGTCATGCAGGGTCCTCATCTGGTTATCAGAGAGAAATGGACAGGAGGAGGGGCTTCGCCGAAGTACAGCTCCCAACCTGTGCACACTCAGGCCGTGCACAGCAGAGGTTTTCACAAGCATGGATCCCTGTGACCCCAACAGTCTTACAGGGTGTATGGAACATCCCAGCCCATTTGTCAGGTGAGAACTGAGGGTTTGGAGAGGACAGAGGAATCACAGAGCTGCAGCGGGTAGCCTCTGGTCCTGCACAAGGCCACAGGTGTGCGGAAGGAGATGGAGGTAAAGCACCTGCCGGGACAGGAAGGGCCTCTATGGATTAGGGATGTTTCCAAAGCTGGTCAGAGACCTAGGGCCAGAGTGGGAGGGCTGCAGCTGGAAGGTGGTGTATAATAGGCTTTGGGTATTTGTGTCCGTGGTTGGGCGGGTGAGGTTTCCAGTTTCCAGAGTGCACTGCAGCCTTTGCCCACACATCACCGCAGAAACCCCGCCATTTGGAAGGTGTTCTGTGCAGACACCTAAAGGTCATTATCCCAAAACACCAAGCCAGCCAGCCAAGGCTTCGGAAAGTACCTGAACAGCTGAGCTTGCTGTTTTGATGAAACACTGTTTGACAGAAAAACAGGCCGCCCCTGGCAATATGTAGAGAATGATAGGATTCATGAATATGCATGAAGTCCTCTTTCTAGAGACAATTGCCATAGCGGTTATTGGAGCAGAACAGGCCGGGTGGGAAGACAGCTTATTCCCAAAGCCACTCTGCCTCCCTGCTGGGAGTATATGGAACTTAAGATCATTTCCTGGGGCCCCATGGTGTGGTCTCAGCACTAGCTAGGCCCACAGAGGCCCTCTGAAGGCCACATGATGAGGGCCACCTCACCCCAGCCCACCTCACATTGGTCAGAGCAGAAAATGGAGCTGAAAGGGAAGAATGGGTTTGCCCAAGGTCACACAGCAGCTCCTGAGGGTCAGGGCCTCTGCACCAGGTCAAGCGGCCCCCACATTGCAGGCCCCTGGGAGGACACAGATGCAGACCAGAATCTCCTGAGGGCAGAATGTCCTGAGACCAGCTGTCCTGAGGGCAGAACAGCTCAGCTGGCATGCCCACCCTGCAGAGGAAGGACTGCCTATGCCCACACTGATACAGGGGAACTACCGTGAGGAGCTGGGTGAAGACCCCCACAGAGCTAGGCCCAGGACCCCCAGTGGGAGAGCGTGGATGCGTATCTGCCTCCACCCCGAGCTGTCTGCAATTTCTTTCCATGCAAAGGATAAGGTCTGACCAACACAGTCACAGTAAGACATGAGTGATTCTCAGGTTAACTCTACTTTTTAAGTAGAAGAGCCCACAAAGAATTCAAAACAGAACTGCCATTCAACCCACCTATCCCATGACTGGGTATCTACGCAAAGGAAAGTCAATTGTTCCACCAAAGAGACATCTGCACCTGTATGTTGATCACAACACTACTCACAATAGCAAAGGCGTGGAATCAACCCAAGTGTCCATCAACAGTGGGCTGGAGAAAGCAAATGTGGTACATATACACTGTGGAATACTATGCAGCTGTAAAAAATAACCAAATCATGTTCTTTGCAGCAACATAGATGTAGCTAGAGATTATTATCCTAAGTGAATTAATGCAGAAACAGAAAACCTGTTTTCTCTTATAAGTGAAAGCCACACCTTTGTTCCCGATGCACATAAAGATGGCAACAATAGATGGGGGGGACCACTAGATGGGGGAGGGTGGGACAGGTGTGTGGGTTGAAAAACAACCCATTGAGTACCATGTTCACTGCCTGGGTGATGGGGTCATCTGAGCCCAAACCTCATTGTCACTCAATATACCCGGGTCACAAACCTGCACACGCAGCTGCCAAATCTAAAATAAAAGGGAAAATTCTAAAAAGAAAAAGGAGAAGAGGAAGAGGAACCTAGAAAGGCAAAGGGAAGAAGCAGCAATAGTGGATGATGCTCAAGTAGTCTATAGATTACCCCAGCCACACCCCTAGTCCACTGGGAACAACATAGCCCAAAGCCCGAGGTGGCTTTGAGCCACACCCCTGGTCTGAGTCCTCGTGCAGCCTCCACACCTCATCAGCAGGAGCAAGGTGGGAAGTTGGACATTTTCCAAAGAAAGCCAGGCATGCTTGGACAGCAGAATCTGGCCACTGTCAGTCTCCAACGCCTGGTGCTCTGAAGCCTGAGGAGAGTGCAGCGCAGGACGAGCCGGCTGTCGGGTGCATCTCACATTGAAGAGGCAGGGGACAGCGGTTCCCTTTGATGGAGCTGGGCAGATCTGAGGTTTGCTGGAAGCAGCAACCCCTGTTTCACCTGCTTTTGAAGGAGTCTGAGGTAGATGGCTGGCGGGAATGCCATGCCATACTGAGCACAAGGGGCACTCACTTGCAGAGCCTGCTGTGAAGAGGGAATCCAAACCCACTTTGCTGGTGCAAAGCTCTGCAAGCCCAGGACGAGGAGAGGCCATCTGGAGTTCACAGGCATTTAGGAAGCAGAGTGGATACACGAGGAGCACTTTTGGAAACCTGTTTTGTAGCATGGCACCCCAGAGACCTAGGAGTGATCTCAAGCTCTGCCACTTTGGACAACGTTTTTGTCAGCTCTCTGGGCCTCATTCTCCTTCTCTGCAGCTGGTTTCATGCCATGTGTCCTGCCAACTCACTGCCTCATTCACACTGGCCAGTGTTCTCTGCCCAAGAGCTTCTCTGCTTCATGTACCATTCCAGAGATGCCAGGGATCGCACACCTTACGTGACAATGCTGGACTGATGGGGAGGGAGCCAGTGGATAGACATGCCCCCATGTTCACTTTCCCTCGTTCTCTCTTCCTGTCTTCTCAGTTCCCTAACCCAAATTCTCTAAAATCACGTCCAAAAATCAACCTTCTACACACAGGCCCTCGTCCCAGGTTCTTGGGTCCTGGGAGGAATCCCAGCTAAGACAGAAAGACCTGCAGACCCACAGGAGTTCCAGCCATGGCATGCACGACCCTCCTCTGCTGAAAGCAGGCTGGGGTTTTACTTCCCCTTCTTGTCTGTGGGTGGGCACAGGTGGGGAGAGGTGCGAGCTCAGGAGCTGGGCTATTCCATGGCCTCGCCCCTGCCTGGGAGTTATGTCATGGATTCCTGGGTTGGTCTTCCAGGAAGAGAAACAGATCCAGAACTGTGGACACAGGGTCAACTCTCTGAAATCCCTTCCTGATGCTTTGGAACTTGTGGTCCCTTAATGCTTCAGTCTTAGCAGCGCCTTGACAATCATGCCGCCGGCCTTGCCAAGACCTCTCCCCAGTACAATGAAGGGTCTATGCTCTCCCAGCATCGCCTCCAAACAAAATGGTCCCTGCCTCTGAGATGTGGCAATACAGAGACCACACATCATGGAGTAAATGAACAGAAGGGAGTAACCAAGGAGAACCAGCTGGTTCAGGGATGGGGCAGAGAAAATAGAGGAAGAGCCTGGAATATCTTGTGGCCACTAGACAGTAAGAAAGTATTAAAAACAGCCAGGAGGTCAGACAGCCTGGGTAACATAGCCAGACTCCGTCTCAAAAAAGAATAAAATAAAAAAATAGCCAGCTATTTGGGAGGCTGGGGCAAGAGGATGACTTGAGCCCAAGAGTTTGAGACTGCAGTGAGCTATGATTGTGCCACTGCACTACAGCCTGAGCAGCAAAGTGAGACTGTCTCTAAAAACAACAACAGCAACAACAAAAACATATATGTATGCATATGTGTATTTCAAAAGGCTACAGGAGGCAAACTGAAGGTGCTCCGAATGGCCAAAGTTAGAACAACTTGAGTGAAATAAACAACTGTAGTATTGAATTATAGCCCAAGATATAATGTTAATATCCATAGGTCCATCCTGATTAAATACATAACTGAACAAATAAATAAATGAGGGAGAAGTAGCAATTCTTCCTTACAGACGAATTCCAAATAATAAATGTAGAAGAAATAAGAGAAGTAGAAATTCATCAATGGCACACCACAAGTATTGTTACGGCCAAGATCTACTGATGGATATGAAAATGAGTGGGAGAAAGTTTAAGCAAAAACAGGATATTTACATAGTCTCAAATATCTGCTTTCCAATACTTAGTAATTTCAAAGATAAAAATAGTACGTTTGCAGTAGACCATTTTGGTAGATACCACCTTAGCCAAGTGATCAAGGACTCACCAATAGTAAGACACACTGAAGTAACATCACGTGTCCCCAGGATGAGGCACTAAGAAGGGCAAGTCGCTTCTGTGGGATCCTTCCCAGTAAAGCATAATGTCAACAGAATCAGGAGAAAACAGCAGACACACCCAAATAAAGGGACATTCTGCAAAATAACTTACCAGTCTTTCTCCTTCTTCCTTCTTCTTCCTTTTCTTCCTTCTTTCTTCCTTTCTTCTTTCTTCTTCTCTCTTTTTTTTTTTTTTTAAGACAAGGTCTTGATCTGTTGTGCAGGCTGGAGTGCAGTAGCCTGATATGCAGGGACATGATCATGGTCACTGCAGCCTCAATGACCTTCCAGGCTCAAGCACTCCTCCACCTCAGTCTGCCAACTACCTGGGACCACAGGCATGCAACACCACACCCAGTTATTTTATTTTATTTTATTCTTTTAGAGATGAGGTCTTGCTTTGCTGTCCAGGCTAGTCTCAAACTCTTGGCTCCAAGTGATCCTCCTCCCTTACAAAGTGCTGGGATTACAGGTGTGAGCCACCATGCCCTTAACATGGTGGCTTAACAGTCTTCTTCAAAAAAATACTTTTAATACAAGGTCTTGCTCTGTTGTCCAGGCTGGAGTGCAGTGGTGCAATCATAGCTCACTATAGCCTTGAACTCCTGGGCTCAAGTGATCCTCCCACCTCAGCCTCCGTGGTAGCTGGGACTATAGGCACATACCACCATATCTGACTTATTTTTATTTATTTATGTATTTTTTGTAGAGGTGGAGTCTTGCTATCTTGTCCAGGTGGTTCTTTAAAATTTTTAAGATTAAGAAAGACAAGAGAGGAACGAGAAACTCACAGATTGTGGGGTGGAGAGACGGAGGGGCAGGTGGCTAAATAACACATGGGAGCCTGGGGCAGATCCTGACACAGAAAAGATTTTATTTTGTGCAAGAGATAGGTATCAAAGAAAGAAAAGGAGAGAGAGGAAGGAAGGAAGGA
>NW_016805750.1:823738-853983 GCF_001698545.2 Rhinopithecus bieti
GGAGGGAGGGAGGGAAGGAGGGAAGGGAGAAAGGAAAGGAGGGAGGGAGGGAAGGAGGGAAGGGAGAAAGGAAAGGAGGGAGGGAGGAAGAAAGGGAGGGAAGGAGGAAAGGAGGGAGGGAGGAAGAAAGGGAGGGAAGGAGGAAAGGAGGGAGGGAGGAAGAAAGGGAGGGAGGGAGGAAAGGAGGGAGCTGGGGAGGGAAGGAAGGGCAAACAAAACAAGATTGTTAGAGGGAAACCCGCTGAAATCCGAATGAGTTCTGTGCTGTGGTTACTGGCTCTGTCCCAAGGCTAATGTCTTAGTTTTGATGAAGGGTCTATGGTTGTGTAAAACGTTAACAGATTGGGGAACTAGGTGAAGGGTATGAAGGAATTCTCTGCACTCTTTTGCACCTCTTTGGTAACTTTATCACAATATTGAAAACAAACACTAACTGTCAAAACATTCAAAGGAGCAAGAGGGAAAAATCACATAAACGTGGACACCTGTGCCTGCCATTCCCTTGGCGAGCGTGAGATCAGGAGTGAATCTGTGCACAGGCCTCGGCATGTAGGCGCCTCAGAGCTGTGGCCCCAAAACCCAAGCTGGTTATTTCCTCTGTTGCCCCAGAGAAGGAGCGGCCCACAGTTCAGTCACAAGATGAGAATCCAGTGGTCTGGAGGGATCCAGTACTCCTGGTCTCCCAGGAGACTCCCTTGTCCTGCACTTTGGACCAGGGCCTCGTGTTCTGAGTGGAGACCGCCAGCCGTGTGTTGGGCAGGGTTCCACGGTGGCCCCAGCGTTCCCTTTTCACTGTCCTCGATTGCAGCGTAAGCCTGGGCTTGGAGGCGGACTGTGGAATCACCCTCAGGCTTTGCTCCTCTCCTCTGGTTCCACGCTTCCCTGGGGCCCACCCGCTTCCCTCCAGGCACTCACCCTTACCCACATACTCAGCACTGCCACACGCTCCGAGTGTTTCAGCCTGGACCCTGCGGGGATTATGAGGGCCATGCGCTGTCCTTGTCCGATGAGATCAGGTAGTGTGGGGTTGTGATAGACGTGTTTATATTGGTGTTTGACAATGGTTCCTGGCTGACAACCTCCGTAGCCCTGGCAACTGTCTTTTGTGGTCATGTTGGGTGTGTCAGGACTCAAGAACAGGCCTCAGGAAACAGCATCTCTCCAAGCTCTTCCTGACCTCCCTTCACCTGCCCCAAAGCAGGATTCAAATCTTCTCCTGCCTCTCTGATTTGGGGTCATAAGATCCTCCCCAGAGAGGGTCCCACCCTACTCCCTGGGGGAAGGAATGCACACGTCTCGGGGCTTCTCCTAAAAACCCAAGAAGACTGGGTTTGGGAGTTTCAGGATGGCTGAATACAAGCAGGCTACTGGAGGGTGGCCCCCAGGGAGGGCACGAAAGCCCCATGGCCTCCTTCAGGTCTACCTCCCCCTATGCATCTCTTATCCTTTATAACATCCTTTATAACAAACCGGCACACGTGTTTCCCTGAGTTCTGTGAGCTACGGTTGGTCAGAGGTTCTGGAGGCCGAGACTTGTGACTGGTGTCAGGAGTGGGACAGTGTTGGGGACGGAGCCGTCACCCTGTGGAATATGACACTCTCTCTAGGTAGACGGTGTCAGAATGGATTTTGGGCACCCTGCTGGTGTCTGCTGCAGAAATCATCGCTCGCTTGCCGGTGAGGAAAACGCCCCACAGGTTTGCACACTTCTGTGCTGATGATTGCTGTTGCAGTGGTTTGAGGGCAGAGGAAAAACATAGTTTGAGAGTTTTTCCAAAACGGCTATTTTCATTGTATTTAGGATAGAGGCTGCTGAGAGCAGGTGGGATTGTCTTGGAGCCCTGCTCCTCTGTGCCCTCAAGATCCAAGGTCAAAAGGTACTACTCAGGCCAGGCGCAGTGGCTCATGTCTATTCCTGGCACTTTGGGAGGCCGAGGCGGACAGATCACCTGAGGTCATGAGTTTGAGACTAGCCTGGTCAACATGGTGAAACCCTGTCTCTACTAAGAAAAGAAAAAAAAAAACAACAAATTAGCCAGGCGTGTTGGCACATGCCTGTAATCCCAGCTACTCAGGAGGCTGAGGCACAAGAATGGCTTGAACTCAGGAGGCAGAGGTTGCAGGAAGCCCAGATCATGCCATTGCACTTCAGCCTGGGTAACAGAACGAGACTTCATATCAAAAAAAAAAAAAAAAGGCTACTCAGTCAGCCGCTATGACCACTGGCCCTCCGTACTGTGGCCAGACTCCACAGATGAACTAGGCATCCTGGGTGGTGTTTTAGGATATGACCTACAGGAGGAGCCAGGGCCGGGGAGATTGACAGCCAGTGGGGCCAGACAGTGTCAATAGCACCAGAGCACGCTAACACCCAGCCAACTTCACCCTGAGCGAGGGCCCCCACCAGCCAGCAGGAGAGGCTGTCATCGTGACAAACTAGCCTGCCATCCGCTTATGCCACCTCACTGGCCCGATGGTTAGGGAAGGAAATGTGATCTCTCCTTCCTGCCCAGTTCCTCCTTAACTGCAGGCCCAGGGCAGGGTGATAGCAGCAGCTAGCATCTTCCAGGTGGGACCCTGTGCACCCTGACTGCGAGGCCAGAGGGGAGGGCCGGGCTTGGGAGACTGCCGAGGGAGGCAGTTAACAGGCAGGCATCTCTCAGCCCGGAGAGCCACGCTCCTCCTGGAACCCTGCAGCCAGCGGCAGCTCCCAGGCATGGGGAAGTAGGAAGCGCTCTCCCGGCCGTGGAATCTGTACCTGGCGTTTAAAGTTTCCTCTCCCAAGTGATCCTTGGGACACTTGCTTATTGTTAAAGGAAAAACCTGGACCGTGTAGAAGAACATCCCCCCAAACTGGGAAGGAGCCGAGAGACCAAAGAATGACTTGGACATGCCCAGCTTGAGGAGTAGATGAGTTTATTAGGACTCCATGCAGGGCCTCCCTGGGTGGCGGCAGGACAGCTCTGGAGACCTGCTCTGCCTCCCATCTCTAAGCTGCTTTTGAGCTAGGTTTCCGGCTCTGTGTGCAGTGAGACTGTTTCTCTTGGTTTCTTCCCAGATATGCTCTGGGATGTTTGGATTCTCAGGGACACCTGCTTCTCGGCTGGGCTCTATGGCCTTGATTCATAACCTGTCCTTCAGGGTTCGAGCAGCGGACATGCACCCTTTGGTAACCTGGTGGGGGACCTGTCACCCTGCACTGATGATCCCACACTTGGACTGAAAGGGAGGGTAAATAGAATACTTCCTAGGCAAGCTTGGGTGTGGAGATTTAACTATAAGGAAACTTGCAATAGGAAAAACCACTGAAAATTGTTGTGCTTTCCATGTGGCTTAACCTACCTTCAACTACAGAGGCCCCCAATTGGCCATCCCTTCATGAATCACAGTTCGCAGGCCACAGAGATTGGCTCATGGTCGAGCCTATGACCCAGGCTTATCTGACAGGAGGACACCCGGGACTTTCTTCTTGGGAATGGCGGGATATAGCTCCTCTTCCTATCGGCCAGGCTGCCATGGGCTTTGAGATTGCTAAAATAACTATTGCAGGCATAAAGGGAGCCTGTCTGAAGACAAAATTAACACCCAAAGGAGAGAATGTCTGAGAAATAGAGCTGGAATTCTGAGGACATTTTGAATCTCTGGATCAAACTGTACCTGAAGCCAGCCTATATTTAGAATTTTTGTTTCCATCCATTTGAGTTTTTAGGCCAGTTTGGATTGGGTTCCCTATCATTTGTATCTGAAATAACTGAACATCTAGAGGTTGGCTATAATGCACTTTACCCAGTGATCATCTCTGGGTGGCCAAAATCACGATTATTTTTATAACTTCCTTTCTCTGGCCTGAATTCTTGAATTTCTCTCTAATAAGCTTTTTTTTTTCTCTCTAATAAGTTTTTTTAGATTTTAGAGATTTTAGAGAAGATAATAGAGTTATTTTTACCTTGATATGATATTACTTGTCCTCTGTTCTCAGGTGCCCTTCAAACTCAGGGGAAGGCCCCACCTGGATGTCCTAGGAGTTCTGATCTGCTTGGAACTTGCCTGCCAGGGCACCTTGCTCTGGAACTTCATAGCCTTACCGACTAACACTTGTGTATTAATTACATCTTTTTATATTCTGTCTTGGAACTTGGCAGATCCTAGAGAGTCTACCCCTCCTAGGGCTAGCCAATGGCTGGAGATAGTAAATGAGCATCCCTTTCATATGAAAACCACCAAATGCAGAGCCCACATCCCCCCAGGCCCCCTTTATCAGACTTGCGTGGGCTCATATACTCTGGCCCACTATTCCCTTTCCCTGATCATCCCAGGGCCAGGCACTTGTAGCCCAGAGGCCTCTGAAAGTACTAGAATGAGCCAATCCTGAGCCCCAAGACTGCTTACCCTGCCCTGCCTTGCCTTTTCCATGGGAACCACAGTAAAGGCTCTGGTCTCTGTTTCTCCCTTGCTCTCCCTGCCTCCTGACTGACTTTGGTGTGTCCCCAGTAGGCCCTGCATGGCATGCCTCCCACTTTGGGAACTGCGAGTGAAACTGTCTTTGCAAAACTGACAGTAAGAGGCTCCATCTTGCTTCTACCCTCCAAACTGTCCTTGGTCATTCCTGGGCATAGGCCGAGTTAATTCTGGGAGGAATTATGCTTTCTAGTTTAAAGCAAGAATGATAATAGCTCTTCCCCAAACTAAAACATCTTTGTAAAACTAATGAAAATCCACAAGATTAGGATGATGAGAGGCACCTGAATTCTGCTAAGATCTAGGCATAGCTAAATGACAATCAGCCTTTGCTCCAGAAGTCACAAGATTTGTAACTTCCCCAATTACTCCTACAGGTAACATCACTATTGTAGAACCTAAGCCTGACCTTTGGAGATGTCTTTTCAGACTGCAAAAAGTGAAGTAGAGGTTCCTCTTCAAAGAGACTCTCCTCCCTATCTAATTAAGAACAAATAGTAACTTCTCTTAGAAGCAAAATTTATACGAAGACCTGTGCTAACATTCTTAAATATCTGCTAGCCGTAATAAAGAAATCAAGGTACTTTGTGTTCTTAGCTCCCACAATTTAGCCTAAATATTTGCCCTGGCATGCTTATACTGCTCCAAGCAAGCATTAGGTCATAGCCTGTTCCTCTTCCTTATTTGGAGGTGTTTTTACCTTTCTCAGCATTCCACAAGTTACTTCTTCCTTCCTTTGTTCTCCTCTGCCTTTGCCTCTTTTAGAAAGTTCTAAGCTGCTAGCCAACTGGGACAAATACAGAATGTGAGGTCCCGTTCCAGCCAATGGAAACCAGACACAGCAGTCGGGTGGACGCGTCAGGTTATAAATGACCCTGCCTCCTTTGTTCAGTGTACTCTCGTGGCAAAACTGCTGGTGAGCAAACCCTTTCTGCAGAAAGTAAAACTGGCCTTGCTGAGAGAATTAAATTTGTGTTCAAGTACTGTTTCTCCGTAGCACCAGGGAACAAGCATTCTATTTTTAAATCAACATTTTTACATATAACAAGGCTTTGGCATTTCTGAGACCAGATGACTCCACCCGGACTTGTGGCTCATGACTCAACAGGTCCTGCGGCCCCACCCAGAGGCAAACGCAGCACACGAGGACCGTTTTCCATACTCCTATGATTTCATTCTTAACCAATCAACAGTCCCCATTCCTAGCCCCTGCCCACGGAACTATCCTTGAAAACCCTGACCCCCAAGAGCCTTGAGGAGACTGATTCGAATGATAACTCCATCTTCTGCTTGGCTGGCCTTGTATCAGGTAAACGTTTTCTTTACTGCGATGCTGTGGTCTCAGTGAGTTGATTGATCTGTGCAGCAGGCAGGAAGAACTGGTCAGGGAATTACAGGAATAACAAATTATCATTTTATTGGCAATCCTCTTCTGATCCATTGACCTCACCATATCTAAATAATAATAATAAAACTCACATTTTAAAACAACGTTCATCTGTTAGGTACCACACACTCCACAGGGTGCTCAGACAGACCCCGTAAAGCCACCAGTGACATGTGGCTACGTGCTTAGCCATGGGTGCTTCTTTAGATGCCCTAGTTGCAGGGGAAATCCTAGACATACCAATGACTTTTCTATACATAATATGGATATAGGGGTTAAGAAGAAATTATTTAGGCAGATAGTAGGAGTAAGAAAGACCTTTGCAAGGTTTTCCTTTTAATAAAAGCAGCCCCCAAATCATTTTCTTTTCTAACAAAGAGCAGCCTGTAAAATTGAGCTACAGGCATAAATAAGCAAGCTGGAAGCTTGCACAGGTGAATGCAGGCAGTTGTGCCACTAGGAAAAGGCTACCTGTGACTAGGCATATTCAAAATGGCAGCTCCATATTCACTTCTCTTTGCCAGCCACGTGTACAGTGAGGAGCAGAAAAGGTGGCCCAGCCAAGTGGAAAGCTCATTTGCATAAGATTAGGGTGGGGCGACCAGCCTTCCCCGCATGCTATGTAAATGTCACACCTGGTGGAACCAATCTGTGGGCCCTATGTAAATCAGACACCGCCTCCTCAAGCCTGTCTATAAAATCTAGTGCGATGTGCTGGAGACCAGATTTTCCTTTCAGAAGCCTTTCTCTCTCACTAGGAAGAGAGCTGTTCCCCTTTCTCTTTCTTTTGCCTGTTAAGCTTCTGCTCCTAGACTCACTCCTCATGTGTGTCTGTGCCCTTAATCTCCTTGGCATGAGATGATGAACCCCGGTATTTACCCCAGACAACGATGCCTCTTAAATGTATTTTTGTAACTGGTACAACGTTGAGCAAACAATAGGCACTTAACCAACACACACTGGTTATTTGATAAAGCAGACTAATCAGGCCACACAAAAGCCACAGTTGCTATAAAATATATTGCTGGAGGGGCCTCTGATAGCTTCTAGATCTGGATTTATAGAGTGTCTCTTCCATTATAAGTTATGAGGGTCTATCTTAGGCTGGGTTGCCCTAGAAGCAAACCTGAAACAAGGGTTTGCATGCCACTTGGCTGATTTAGGAGGCAATTCCAGAAAGCACAGAAAGGAAGTGGGAAGTGAAATAGAGAAAAGAAGAGAGCCCACCCCAGGAATGTTGGTGAGCAACTGAAGCTTAGTCCCCTGGGGACCTCTGAAGGGTAATGATCTTCATACAGTGGCACATGAAGGAACCCCTGGAGGGGTTGTTAGAGTCTGCGCCCCAGCCCAGAGTTCCCGATTCAGTGGTCCCAGGTGACATGGCCACTGCTGGGCCCAGGACCACACTTGGAGAAGCACAGGTGCCCACTGGTACTACCCTCTGTCTCTACCCATCCCTAAGGAACAAGAAGTTTTTTAACTTTTATTTTAGGTTGAGGGGTACATGTGCCCCTCATGTACATGTTTGTCATATAGGTTTGTTATATAAGCAACCTTGTGCCATGGGGGTTTGTTTTCTGGTGTATGTCATCATCCAGGTATTACCGTACTACCCTGATCTTCTCCCTCCTCCCATCCTAATCCTCCAATAGGCCCCAGGGTGTGTTGTTCTGCTCTGTGTGTCCATGTGTTCTCATCATTTAGCTATCACTTATAAGTGAGAACATGTGGTATTTGGATTTCTGTTCCTGGATTAGTTTGAAGCTTGGGTATCTATCATCCAAGTAAACCTCATTGCTGGTGGAGGGCAGCCCTCAGGGACAGTGGCTCTCTAGCAGCGGTGGCCTGTCTCTGCATGGGGGGAGAGAAAGTTCTTGCACAGAGAAGCTGGCACTTGCAGTAAGGCACCATGAGCTCACCTGGGGAGAGTCAGCACTGAACCGTGTGGGAACCCCGTCAGTGTCTGTTTTGGCACCCTGCCTGTGATGGTTAGTTTTATATGTCAACTTGACTGGGATATGGGATTCCCAGTTAGCTAGGAAAACATTATTTCTGGCTGTGTCTATAAGGGTGTTCCCAGAAAAGGTTGGCATTAAAATCAAGCAACCGAGTAAAGACTGTCTTTACCCGTGCAAGCTTGTGTCACCCAACCCATTCAGCACCATAAGAGGATAAAAAAGAAAAAAACTGAGGAGGGGGGTTTTGCTTTCTGTTCTTAAGATGGGACATCCACCTGTTCCTGCTCTTGGACACTGGAGCTCCTGAGGCTTGGGCCTTTGATTAGAACTTGTGTTAGTTAGTTCTCACACTGCTATAAAGAACTACCTGAGACTGGGTAATTTATAAAGAAAAGAAGTTTAATTGACTCACAGTTCCACAGGCTGTACAGGAAGCATGGCTGGGAGGCCACAGGAAATTTACATCATGGTGGAAGGCAAAGAGGAAGCAAGCTCATCTTACCATGGTGGAGCAGGAGAGAGCATAAAGGATGCTACACACCTTCAGATAACCAGATCTTGGGAGAACTCACTCACCATCACAAGAACGGCAAGGGGGGAATGAGGGGCATATGCTCCCATGATCCAATCACCTCACACCAGGTCCCTCTTCCAACATTGAGAATTACAATTTGACCTGAGATTTGGGTGGGACACAGAGCCAAACCATATCAGATCTACACCCCAGCTTTCCTGGGCTTCCAGCTTGTAGGTGGCAGACTGCAGGGGCTTCCTAGGCTCCATAATCATGTGAACCAGGTCCCTCATATTAAATACCTCTCTCACGGCCAGGCATGGTGGCTCATGCCTGTAATTCCCAGCACTTTGGGAGGCTGAGGCAGGCAGATCACTTGAGGTCAGGAGTGCGAGACCAGCTTGACCAACATGTTGAAACCCCGTCTTTACTAAAAGTACAAAAAAAAAATTAACTGAGGGTGATGGTGTGCACCTGTAGTCCCAGCTACTTGGGAGGCTGAGGCAGGAGAATCGCTTGAACCCAGGAGGCGGAGGTTGCAGTGAGCCAAGATCATGCCACTGTACTCTAACCTGGCGACAGAGTGAGACTCCATCTCAAAACAAAACAAAACAAAACAAAACAAAACAAAATCTTCCTCTCTCTCTCTCTCTCTCTCTCTCTCTCTCTCTCTCTGTGTGTGTGTGTGTGTGTGTGTGTGTATGGATATGGATAGCTAATAGATAGAGAGAGAGATAGATATATGCTGTTGGTTCTGTTTCGCTAGAGAATTCTAATACTCTACCCTAAAACAAAATTTCTGTAGCCCAAGAAGCCCTCATTCTAATCAGGTCACACAAAAGCCATAGTCACTATATAATATTATAATATATAATATATATTATCCCTTTCTGGAAAGTCATGGTATTCACTCACGTAGTAATTGTTCTCAGAAGTTCTGAAATGAGGAGATACCTTGAACTCAATATTTCCCACATTTATTTGACCCTCTTTTGGAAGAAGGCAGTTTGGAAATTGCTGTTCTAGATCAGGGTTTGGCAGCTGAGACCCGTAGGCTGAATGTGACCTGCAGTGTCTCTGTGTGTGTAAACTGTGGTTGGAATGTAGCCACGGACATTCGTTCCTATGCTTCCTATGCTTTCAGCTGCAACAACAGAGCTGAACACTTGTAATAGAGAATGTGTGGCCACAAAGCCCAGAACATTTACAATCTGGTTCTTGGCAGAATAGTTCTAGACTAACAGACAGTGAGACTGTGACCCAAAAAGGGAAGGCATTTTCCCCAAGGTCATGGAGCAGATAGTGGTAAAGTTGGGACAAGAGTGCCTGGTTCCTGATCCTCCCCTTTTCCTGAAGCCCCTTCCACTGCTCTCAGCTCTGCCTCACAGTTCCTCTCCTTTATCTCTTGGTCTCTATCCTTGGTTCATCAAGGTGAGTGATGATCATTCTCCAGAAAGCAATCCCCATGCTTCTGTCTAACAGCTCCCCTGGAGGCCACTGGACCACTCACCTGTCAGGTTTGTATAAGGAGCCAAGCCTGTTTTAGGCAAGGGGATGTTCTGGGGGCAAGATAGTGGAAAATGGGAGACCAAGACTCTCTGTAAAACAAAAAAGAATATCGTTTGTGCTGAATGTTTTGGAGACAACTGTAGCAGGACGAGCCATGGACAAAACCCCTCAGACACCAGGTTAAAGAAGGAAGTGGCTTTATTTGGCCAGGAGCATAGGTAGACTTGCTCTCAAGAACAGAGCTCCTTTAAGAAAGAGTTCCTGGCCCTTTTAAGGGCTTACAGCCCTAAGGGGTCCACATGACATGGTTGTAATAGATTGAGCAAGCAGGTGGTATGTGACTAGGTGGGGGTAAGCAAGGCAAGTATTTCTCCATACTATTGTCTATGTTCTATAGATAGCACAAGCGATTAGAGTGGGGGTTAATCTTTAACCTTCAGGCTTGGCCAGTGACGCCAATCAGTCTGTTATTTTTCAGTTTTTACTTCCTCCTTTTCTTTGCAGACAGGAGACAGTAAGAGAAATGGCCTCTCTCCTCACAATGACACAAGTAAGCCAGAGGCTGTGGAGTCTGTTGAGGCTGGCTGGGCATTGATGGTCATGGGAGCCCTTTGCAAGGAGTGACACGAAGCTAAGATGTAAACCACAGAGCTAATACACTGTGTGAAAGCCAAAGGACAAGCATCCAGGCAGGAAGAAGAGCCAGTTAAACGGGTGGAGAGGGAGCACCCTGGCAGGAGAGGAGGGAGGGAACATTGAGTCAGGGCGGGTTGCGACCTGATCATCAAAAGCCTTGTGGGGCATGATCAGGAATTTGGACTGTCTCCTAAGGAAGATGGGAAGCTGGTGAGTGCAGGAGCAATTCCCAGGAAACAGACTAAAATTCTAACACATGTGCAGGCTTCTCCATGGACACCACTGCTCCCAGAGGCCTAGATCATGCAAGAAAAGGCACGTGCCTGCCTGGAGATGTTCCAAGGGATGGGTTAAACATTCACACATCTACACCATAGATGAAGCAGCATGCGCCGTCCTTAGCATGCCCTACATCCTAGTGTGCCCAGGTCAGTCCCCACCTACATCTGTTGCCCTGATATTGATTACTCAGAACACCTCCTTTCACTCTTAACCATGTCTCTGTTTGAATGATAAATTATATGGCCACCCTAATTATACCATTTGCTTCCATATAATTTAAGCCTCAGCTCATGAGGCCCATTACTCTTGGGTCGATGGTTTATTCTACCTTGAAATATAAATTCCTTGCAATTAATAGAAACTATCACATGTTTATGTCTTGTTTCTCCTGCTGCACTGTATATTCCCAAGAACAAGACACATGTGTTTATCAGTTCGTTTTGATAAAGAGCATGTATTAGTTCATTTTGTGTTGCTATGGAGGAACACCTGAAACTGGGTAACATACAAAGAAAAGGGGTTTGTTTCGTGCATGGTTCTGCAGGCTGTATAAATATGGTGCCAGCACCTGCTCAGCTTCTGGGGAGGCCTGAGGAAACTTTTACTCATAGCAGAAGGCAAAGGGGGAGCAGGAGTGTCACATGGTGAGGAGGGAGCAAGAGAGTGAGGAGAAAGGAGGCACCAGGCTCCTTTAAACAACCAGCATTGCCGTGAACTCATTACCACTGGAAGCGCACCCCACCATCCACCACCATGACCCAGACACCTCACACCAAGCTCCATCACCAACACTGAGGATCACATTTCAACATGAGATTTGGAGGGACAAACATCCAAATCATATCTGAGCTTTCCCACATTTAACATGAACGTAACACATGGACTTCGGCACATTACTGCTCATAAATGAGGTCATTTTGTCTTCACAACAAAATTATTGGAGCATGGAGAATCATTACCCATTTATGAACTGGAGAGGTACAGTGAGTCGCCAGGGTCTCACAGCCACTAACTGTCAGAATCAGAACTTAAACTTGGGTGTGACTGGCTCCATCCCTAGGCATCTTTCTAAGCCACCACCCTGCCGCTGAAGGCCTGGCTGACTTCTCTCCCAGGGCAGGTCCTGACTGCCTAATAAGACAGAGGAGAAGGCACAATAACCTTTCCTGTCTGGGCTTTGCAAATACAAAGCATCCTGTAACTGCTGAATAATAACAGCCGTCAGCCTTGGGGGGTGATCAGGACGCAAGGAGGGCTGTTGACGCTGTTGAGATTTTTATGACTATCTCCTAATGGGTGTCAGGTCAGATGTAATTCCCTGCAATTTCAGAGCTTATCAGTCTCACTCGAGGCAGTCAGACATGGCCCATACAGCCAGGGTGCTCCTGGCGCAGGTTCAAACCATCAGAGTCTCTTCTCAGAGGGTTTTCTGAACACAGCCTCCAGGGAGGTACGCAAAGAAGATGCAGGTATACCTGGGACTAGGGAGCCACAGCTGGGGCCTGTACCAGCAGCCTTCACCTGTAGCCTCAGGGAGGCTTGTAAGGTCATTTGTGCTCTCTCGGGGGCAGAGCCATGGTGCCAGGAGAACCCCAGGGACTGGAGAGTCCTCATGTTCTTTCCCTCCCTCCTGAGGCAGGCTCAGAGCTGTGGCTGCCAAGCCCGTTCTCACCCTAGCTCAGCCTACAGCCACCTGGGTGACCTTGAGAAGGGCCCCCGGCAAGAGCAGTCCCTGTAGAGAACTGGGTTTCAATACTGCCAAGAACCATTTCTCAGTCCCTCTAGGCCTCAGACTCCACCCCTGTAAACTTCGGTGACAGCAACCACCTCGCAGGGCTGCTGTGTAGTTGAGATGCCTGGGGGCTTGCATACAGTAGGTGCTCAGAGTAGGGGAGCCATCAGCATCCCCGTCATCACATCCCCACCCCCGTCAGGGGCTGGAGCTCTGAAAGAGCAGAAGGTGGGCATGGAGGAGGTGACCTCCCCCAGTAGGCTGCCTTCTATGTCTCTGTCCTGGGACACCCCAAGGGGCAAGGGAACCATGAGCTGAGAGGGTGACACACAGAGGGCTAGGTTGTCTCCTGCAAAACGCTTCCCCAGGCCCAGCTCTTCCCCTGGTTTACTGCACCCTGCAATGAGTCCACAATTAGGTTAATGAGTAAGTTGGATTCAGAAGCCTAGAAAAATGATATCCTGGCCCTCCCTGCTCTAAGCAAGAGCAAGAGTTTATCAATGCCAGTGGGGTACACACAGCCTCCATTCAATTCTCTGTTCATAAGTTTTAATTTTTTTTTTTTACTTTCAATTAGGGAAATTTTCTAACACTCCCTAAAGTAGAGAAAATAATATAACGAGCCCTCATTTTAACACTTACGCATTTCTGTCGTTTTTCTCTCAGCTGCCCCGTACACATACATTTTTAAGACAAATTCCCGATGTCATGTCATTTCACTCCTAAATACATCCTTGTGGTGCCCCAGCCATCCTTGGTGCATGGTGGGGGAGGTGGGGAGAGGGGTCAGGGGATTCCACTTCAAAGACGTGGGTGACTGGTCCTGGAATGGAACCAGGGTCCAGGGCCTCCGGAACTGCTCTTTACAAGCATCCCATTATGCACCTGGAGAGCAGGGAGTTAGGAGTAGATGTGGGAGGAATCTATCTTGGAATCTTATCTAGGAATCTAACAACAGCATGGAGGACATCACCCAGCCCCGGAAATGTCCAGGTGTCTAGAGGTGCATCCACGCCAGGAACCATGAGCACGGGAGAGAATGCAACCAACTCCTGGGAACTCTAGGGCAGCAGTCTTGGGGAAGCATGGCATCGTCACGGTGAGAGAGAGCTGGAGGCAGCCACAAGCTCCCCCTCCCTGCCCTCCTCTGCCAAAGGGAGGTCCTGCTATTACTTTCCACACAAGCAGCTGGTAGGAGGAGCCTGTTAAGAGGACAGCTGGTCCACTGAAAAAGTGGCAGTAGCTTCAGAAAGGTTAAAATGTGACCCCTCCCCACCAAAAAAAAAACTGTCTGCAGTTAAGAAAACATGGTGTCTATGGCCATAGCACCATGAACGTGCCTGGTGTCACCTGATCTCAGAAACTAAACGGGCTCTGGCTTGATTAATACTTGGATGGAAGAAAACAAGGTGTGCCCATTTTACAGATAAGAAAGACAAGCCTCAGAGAAATAAAAAATTTCTCAGCCACCAGGTGACAGAGGGGGCTCTTATTCAGTGATTCCCTCCCTCCTTCCTCATCTTATCTTCCTGATTCAAGCTTAGCTCCCAGAGCTCATTCCTGGGAGGAGACAGCTCTGGGTGACTGATTCACTGATCAGCTTGGTTTGAGTTTCATAAAACGCTGTGCTGGAACACTGAGTCAGTACTTCTCCCAAGTTTCCAGTCCAGAGATACGAGGAGAATGCTAAAAGCTCAAATATGCAAATGAACATTTAGACAGATTTCCTCTAGAGTTTCGGCCTCCAGGCAAATTATTTATTCCTTGCAGAAATGCATTTTTGTTTCTGCTTAACGGGTGAAAAAGGAGAAAAGATTTTTTCAGGACGACCAAGCTTAGGAATAAAAGTCTCCCTGGGAAATGTACTTTTCTGAAAGCAAATGTTGGCTAAACAAGGACGGTGTTGACTAAACACGTGTTCCCCTCACCCAAAGAAATGGAGTCAGAGAATCCCCCAAGCACCAAATTGTGGGAGCAGATGGGTCTCTTGGAAGTTCATGGTTTGCCTTTCTCCTGCCTAGCCCCATGCCTTAAGCAAGACGTGGGATGGTCTCAGGATGACACCCACAAATGTGAGTAGGAAGGTGGGAAGCAGCCTCTCCTCTAAGATAGAAAAGCAACTGTGACAGACTGAACAAAGCACGTGGTTCAGACGTGAGACCCCGAGCTGGCCCTGGGGAGGGAGAGAGCAGGTCTGCAGCCCTTATCCTCACGAAGCCCTGGGCACTGAGAGGCGCTGTTATAGAACCAAACTGCGGTCCACTCACTAGGTGAGTAAAACCGGACAGCCACACCAAGGTTTCACAGCAATAAAAAGGAAAGTGTTTATTTGCAGTGCACCAAGCAAGGAGGATCTGGAAGCTATTGCTCAGATCCTGACCTCCTGGATGGCTTGAGGGTGAAGGTGTTTAAAGGTGGGGATAGGCCGGGCGCAGTGGCTCACATCTGTAATCCCAGCAGTTTAGGAGGCTGAGGCAGGCAGATCACTTGAGGTTAGGAGTTCGAGCCAGCCTGGCCAACATGGTGAAACCTTGTCTCTACTAAAAATACAAAAATTAGCCAGTTGTGGTGGTGCATGCCTGTAGTCCCAGCTACTTGGGAGGCTGAAGTGGGAGAATCCCTTAAATCCAGGAGGCAAAGATAGCGCCACTGCCATACAGCCTGGGAGATCGAGCAAGACAGACAGAAAGGAAGGAAGGAAGGAAGGAAGGAAGGAAGGAAGGAAGGAAGGAAGGAGAGTAGGAGGCGGAGGAGAAGAAGAAGAAGAGAAGGAAGGAAGGGAAGGAAGGAAGGAAGAAAGAAGAGGAGGAGGGGGAGGAGAAGAAGAGGAAGGAAGGAAGGAAGGAAGGAAGAAAGAAGAGGAGGAGGCAGAGGAGAAGAAGAAGGGAAGGAAGGAAGGAAAGAAGGAAGGAAGGAAGGACGGAAGGAAGGAAGGAAGGAAGAAATGTATGGGTAAACTTCAGGAGAGCAGAAGCCACAGGCAAAATCAGAAATCAATATATGGAGGGTACACATTGATTTTGGCCTAAAAGGGTCGGGGCATCTTTAGGGGAGGAGCGTACAGGTCATGGGTGGATTCAAAGATTTTCTGATTTGAAATTAGTTAAGGAAGAGAAGCTTTGTTTAAAAATTGGGGGTCAGCAGAAAAACATGTTAACTATGTTAACTGACTAGGGGACAGGGGTGACTCCCACCAAACCTCTCAGGAACAAACTTAGAACAAAGAACAGTATGGTCAGAGTTCTGTCTGCAGTTCTCCCTTATCTGAGGTCTACCTGTCAGCGAATCCCACAGGGGTCTGTGGCGGGGTCTGGGTGTGTGAAAGAAGTCAGGGACATATGTTGAAATGTTATCTTTCATTTCTGTAGAGAAACCAACAATCTCTGGGCTAATTGCCTTGGCTTTAGGTGACGATTGCTTTCTTGCTTATTTACTTCTGAGGCCTGCCTAGGTGCCTGGAATTTCCCTTCAAGGAACTCAGGAGTTTTCGTTATTTTCATGCTTGGGGAGACTCATCAGGCCCCTAAGAGGGGGTCCCCTCCCCATCTTAGCACTAAAATGTAATGAAGATGTTGCTCAGGTATACTCGGGGAAGACAGGCTGGGAGGGCTTGGTGCCACCTTTAAGGAGAATTCCTAGCACATTGGGTTCCCGAACCCCTGATAGGACCTTGTGGTCTTGAACGAAAAGCTCAGGCATTAGTTCTGTGTGCCCACTGACTTCTATTAAACAGGCTGCTGTCCAGGCTGGTTCAACGTGACCCCACCACCATCCCCCTCCTCTGTGCTCCCCCCTCACCCAGCCCACACGGGAGGATCTTCACCCTCACAACCAGCTCAGGCCGCGCTGTGCACTCCCGATGAAGGCTCTTGAGCGCCGTCTTCAGAGCTGCTGATAATCTGGAAATGAATGGCCAGGCTGGAGGTTGCACGCTGAATCCTTTCAAAGGCTGTGATAAAGCCTGGCATGTCTCAGCACTGTCTCCTTTTGTTTTCAATCATCCTGACACTGCAGAGGCAGCTGGAGAGGGATGGGTCTGTGGAAGACGCCCCGCAGAGTGAAGCCGAGATGATGCAGCCACCGGGGCCGGAGGGTGAGTTTCCTAGTCCTTGTGTGTAACTGGGTCACTATTTTTAGTTGGAACCTCCAGTCAAAAATGTCAAACAGGGAAAATGAATGTGGGCTTGGCTGAGAAGAAGCCAGAGGTGAAGGTTTCGTTCCATCTCGCTTAGCAGCTCACTCTGGGACTTGGAAAAGGCCTTTTCTCAGATCTGGGCCCAGGCTCTCCCACTTGAACAGCTGACATTCTATGGATCGGAGACCACCACTACCCCAGGAAAAAGGGACTCAGCTGTAGGAAGCCAGCAGCCTGCTGGAAAGTTCTTGCAGATGTCTGTAATGCTGAAGTTTGCACCAAGCTCTCCCGCTCTTGCCTGTGAAAGTCAGAAAAAGCGGCCGGGTGCAGTGGCTTACATCTGTAATCCCAGCATTTTGGGAAGCCAAGATGGGAGAATCACTTGAGCCCAGCAGTTCAAGACCAGCCTGGGCAACATAGCAAGACCCCATCTCTGGTGCCTGTGGGCCTAGCTACTCGGGAGGCCGAGACAGGAGGATCGCTTGAGCCCAGGAGTTCAGAGACTGCAATGAGTCATGATGACACCACTGCACTCCAGCCTGAGCAACAGAGTGAAATTCTGTCTCTAAAATATAAAATAAATCAATAATTTAAAAATTCAAGAAGCAGAAAAGGGAAATGTTTAGCAGGGTCACATCTGCCACAGATTTGAACATACTGCAGAGGAGCCCCACCTGCCACCGCTCCATCAGCCAGGCCCACCGGTGCCTCTCCGCAGCCTCAGGACCCCCAAATCTAGAGATCCCCAGGCCGTGGAAGATGCATGGGACCCAGGACTGGAAGAGAGTTCAGCAAGGCGACTTCCTCATCTCCCGGCTCACTGATGGAGCTGTTGATGGAAAAATCAAACTCTGTAAGGTATTTTTCAGAGGTTTATTCTGAGCCAGTGTGAGTGACCATGGCCTAGGAAATGCAGTCTTTAGAAGTCCTGAGCGAGTGCGCCTGGGACAGTTGGATTACAGTTTAGTTTTGTACATTTTAGGCAGGCAGGAGTTGCTAGTGAAGACATGAATTAATACACGCAAGGTGTACTTTGGTTCAGCCCCAAAAGGTGGAATATCTTGAAGCAGGGACTTATAGGTCATCAGTGGGCTGAGAGATTCTTTAATTTGCAGCTGATTAAAGGAATAGAGCTTTGTCTAAAAATTTGAGGTTAGCAGAGAAGAATGTTTTAAGTTAAGGAAGTTTGTTAACCAAACTACCAGGTCAGAGTGATCTGTAGGGGTGCATGACTTACCCCTTGTCTGGCACCGCCTTAGGTCCTGTTTATAATTGGTATCTTATTGTCACAAAAGGTCTGCACTGTCAGTCTTATATCTCTATTTTAGCATGAATGCCAAGCAGTGGTTTTGTCTAAACTCCAAAAGGGAGGGAGTGTAACGAGGCGTGTCTGGCCTCCCTTCCTGTCATGGTCAGACACTCATTTTCTAAGACTTTTCTGGGGTCCCCTAGGCCAAGAAGAGGTACTCAGCTGGTAGGGGTTCAGGATTTTATTTTCAGTTTACAGAGAGCTATTAATAGAAATGCCTCCATGACTCTGATGGCTTGAATGAGAATTCTCTCTCTCTCAGTCTCTTTCTCAATACTCAAGGTAGAATTCTCGTAAAATACATATGATGCGGCTAGGCGTGGTGGCTTATGCCTGTAATCCCAGCACTGTGGGAGGCGGAGGAGGGCGGATCACCTGAGGTCGGGAGTTCAAGACCAGCCTGACCAACATGGAGAAACCCCATCTCTCCTAAAAACACAAAAATTAGCCAGGCGTGGTGCTGCCTGCCTGTAATCCCAGCTAATTGGGAAGCTGAGGCAGGAGAATCGCTTGAACCCGGGAGGCAGAGGTTGTGGTGAGCTGAGATCGGGCCATCACACTCCAGCCTGGGCAACAAGAGGGAAACTCTACCAACAAACAAACAAACAAAAACAAAAAACACCATATGATGCAATGCCTAGATATGTTCTGAACGTCACACTTATTAATTCTCATGTATAACATATGCTCCAGGCGGTAGCAAGAATGTCAGCTCAGGACGGCCCGGTCCTCACTTGTGTGCAATGAAGGACTCTCATTTGTAGGGCTGGGGGAAGGATTTAACTGTAGAATGTTGAATGATCATGAGAATAAATTGTAGAGAGACCCAGAATAAGTTATATGATGATCAGACAACTTAATCAAGGATGTTCTTTCCATGAGTAAAGCATTTAGAATTTGTAGTATTAAGAAGGGAGGGCAGGCCGTGAGATGTGGCTGCAGGGAAGTGGTATATCATGTCGCTGGTTCTGCTTGTAACTGTTTGTGAAAGCTGCTGCTGCCTTTTTTTTTTTTTTTTTTTCTTGTCTCCTTCACAGAAAAAGTGAAAGCTTCTTGCTTTACGTTTTATTTTTAGAAACGGTGTCTTGCCCTGTTGGCCAGGCTAGAGTACAGTGGCATGATCACAGCTCACTGTAGACTCTAACTCCTGGGCTCAAGTAATCCTCCCACCTCAGCCTCCATAGCAGCTAGAACTATAGGTTTGTGCCACCATACCCAGCTAATTATTTTATTTTATTTTTTGTTGAGATGGGGCCTTGCCATGTTGCCCAGGCTGGTCTGGAACTTCTGGCCTCAAGCAATCCTCCTCCTGCCCTGGCCTCTCAAAGTGCTGAGATTGCAGGCATGAGCCACAGTACCTATTCGAAAGCTTCTTAAATCAGATTTGGGCTGGAAATGGACTCCCAAAATGTGGGAACTAACACATGTTTTATCAGGCTGCCCACTGAGGGGACTTTGCTGAATTTGTGATCTCAAGACCCTGGGAGTGACAGCTCTCCTTCCTTCCCGCCCTCCACACACCAGACACACACACACACACACACACACACACACACACAGAGTCACCAGCCAGGTATGCAGAGAGGAGAAATGAGCTGAAGATCCCACCTGCTGAGGTCCTGAGACTCCTGGCCACACAGAACAGTAGCTCGTATTCCCTGAGCTCCTACTATGTGCCACACACAGCTCTTGGTGACTTGGTAAAATGGCCCATTGGTCAAATTTACATAACAGGGATCTAGCACCTTCCCCCAGCTCATTTTCTAGAGATGATGCCCCTCCTCTAGCCTGAGGAGCCGCTGTCAATGCCAGGGAGCTCTCCTCTAGTCACAACCAAGTGGACGCTCATTCAGCCTGGGCCATTTACATTCTCTTTCTGGCGGATGGGGAACTGGGCTTAGGCGCCGGCCATGCAGGCCTGAGCTGGTACTTGCAAATGGGAGCTCCAGGTTTCCTACCTACAGAGAGAGGAAAATCAACTAGCAGAATGTACAGAGAGGAGAAGGAAGGGAGGGGGTGTGGGATGGAGCTGTTGATCACCAAAGCTCTGGACAGATTCCAGCCCTCAACTCCCAGCCCTCCTGAGAACCCACCTTCTCGTAGCTGCATTGATTCTATGGATGTTCTGTTGCACTGGGTGCTGCTGGGTGCCAGGCCTTGTTCCAGTGCCGGGTGTGCAGCACTCCCTGCCCACGGCGCTTCCTCTCTAATGCGCTCTGTGAGGCACGTCCATTCTTTTACATAAACCTTTGTTTACCGGAGTGAGCCCAAGTAGATTTCTGTTTCCTGCACCCAAGAGATGTGTCATGAAGACCAGGTTGGTATGGATTTTCTCAGTCTACAGAAGATGACCTGGAGGCTCCGAAGAGGCAAGAAGTGGCCCAAGCTCACCCAGATGCAGCGTTGGACATTTTATTTTTATTTTTATTTTTTTCTAGAGACAAGGTCTCGCTCTGCCACCCAGGATGGAGTGCAGAGGTGTGATCATGGCTCACTGCAGCCTCTACCTCCTGGGTTCAAGCGATCCTCCCACCTCAGCTTCCCCTGTAGTTGGGATCACAGGTGGACACCACCGTACTCGAATGATTTAAAAAAAAAATTTTTTTATAGAAACAGGGTCTCACTTTGTTGCTCAGGCTGTAGTGCAGTGGTTCGATCATGGCTCACTACAGCCTCAATCTCCTGAGTTCAAGCCATCCTCCTGCCTCAGCCTCCTGAGTAGCTGGGAATACAGGCACTCACCAACACACCCAATTTGTTTTAATTTTTCTACAGGTGAGGTCTCTCTGTGTTGCCCAGGCTGATCTCCAACTCCTAGGCTTAAGTGATTCTCTCACCTCGGCCTCCCAGAACGCTGGGATTACAGGTGTGAGCCCCGGCACCTGGCTTTGAGCTGGATTTTGAAAGCAGCACATCATCTTGAAGCCCACTCGCTTCCCACAGGGCTGCCATTACCTCCCAGGGGCTTAAAGAGTTCATTCTGCCAAAAGAGTCAGGGCCCTGCACCCAGGGTAACCCCTGGGGTCAATAGCAGAAACCCCAAAGGGCACACACGGGGAAAGTTCTGCTCATAGCAACACTCCCTCCAGGGCGTTTTGAATGCTGTGTGATGTTGATTCTCACCACAGCGCTGCCGGAGCCACAGCACGGGTGTTACCTCCCTTTTACAGTTGGAGAAACCCTGAGTTTGGAGCAGCCAACGGGCCTGGTGCAGGAGGGGCAGGACTCCACCCAAGACTCCTGACCTCTGCTCTTTTCACCACCCAGCAATACTTTAAATCTGTACCAACCTTTCACTTCATCTTCTCTGATCCCTTCCCTCCTTGGGCTATTTGCTATTTCTTCTTGGCCAAGTTTCCCCTACAAATTTGCCACCCAACTTCTCAAATATTTTTCACCCCTTCCCAGTGAAGCACCCATCTCCCCTAAAGTTGAGCTCCCCCTGTCTTCCTCACACTCTCTCTCAAAGCACCCCCTCAGCCCACCACTGTGTTCTTCCCTCCCCTAAACCACTCTATCCAGGTGCATGGTACCCCCATCAGTGTGACCGTCTCCACCTAATGGCCAGGAGAAACCTGGAGTCAGCAGTGGCTTCAGTCTCTTTCCATGTCATTCACAACACGTCAGCATCACTGGCGAAGTTTCTGTCCAATCCTAACACTTCCATTGCTTCGATGTATCTCTGTCCTGTCTCAATTGGATGGCTGCAGTGGCTTCCGGAGAGTCCTTTCTGCTTCCTCCATTGTGGCTGAGTCTATTCTGTAAACAGCAGCCAGGGGCATCCTCGTGCATCCTCTGGATAAAAGCCAGGCTGGCACCAGATTCAGTGGAATCCCCAGGGTGATGTTCTCCCAAGACCAGCACAGGAGTGTCAGGAAAGGCTCATGCTAAAATGCTGATTCCCGGCCCTGAGCCCATCCCTGCAAGTCAGAGTGGCTTAGGAAGGGGTGGGAATTGTTTAAGAAGGTCCCAGGTGATTTTTCTGCACGCCAAATTTTGAGGACCATGAAGGAGTCTGACAAGCAAGGAGGAAGGGCGTAGGAAGGAAGGAACTAGAAACTGCCCTTGGTCCCTGCAGCTGCTGAAGAAAGCCAGAATCTAAGCTCCCCGGCTGGGGCTGAGAAGCAGCTGAGGGACAGGAGACCAGCATCGAACATCCGGCCCTGCCACTGCCCGGACGTGCGGCCTCCAGCTGAGGCACTCTCTTCAGAAAATCCAGGTTTCAAGTCACAAAACGAGATAATGACATCTGCCCGGCAGGGCTGCCGTGTGGATTAATACCTTTGCAGTTTACCCAGCACTTAGCACAGGTGCTAAATGCCTCACAAAATGTGGGCATTATGGTAATTAGTGATGTGTCTTCCCAAAAACATCCGTGATTTTCTGGTTGATGGATTTACATAACTTGAAGGCTAGTGGGACTTCCCTGTAGAATGTGTCTCTGATTCTCATGTACCATTGTTCTCCGTTACCCTGTCTTTACACACACCCCTAACACACATATGTACACATGTACCTGCACACATACACCTGCCTAACTCACATATGCACCTAGCACACATATACACACACACCTAGCACACATATATACACATACAGACATATACCCACCTAACACACATACACCTAACACACATATATACACATACACATGCCCACGTAACTCACACACACACTCCTAACACTCATATATACACATACAGACATATACCCACCTAACACACACACACACCTAGACACATATATACACATACAGACATATACCTACCTAACACACATATATACACATACACACGCCCACATAACTCACACGCACACACCTAGCACATATATATACACATACATATACCCACCTAACACACATACACCTAACACACATATACACACATACACGCCCACCCAACTCACACACACACTCCTAACACTCATATATACACATACAGACATATACCCACCTAACACACACACACCTAACACAAATATATACACATACACACGCCCACATAACTCACACGCACACACCTAGCACATATATATACACATACAAACATATACCCACCTAACACACATACACCTAACACACATATATACACATACACGCCCACCCAACTCACACACACACTCCTAACACTCATATATGCACATACAGACATATACCCACCTAACACACACATCCCTAACACAAATATATACACATACACACGCCCACATAACTCACACACACACCTAGCAAACATATATACACATACAGACATATACCCACCTAACACACACACACCTAACACACATATATACACATACACACGCCCACATAACTCACACGCACACACCTAGCACATATATATACACATACATATACCCACCTAACACACATACACCTAACACACATATACACACATACACGCCCACCCAACTCACACACACACTCCTAACACTCATATATACACATACAGACATATACCCACCTAACACACACACCCCTAACACAAATATATACACATACACACGCCCACATAACTCACACGCACACACCTAGCACATATATATACACATACAAACATATACCCACCTAACACACATACACCTAACACACATATATACACATACACGCCCACCCAACTCACACACACACTCCTAACACTCATATATGCACATACAGACATATACCCACCTAACACACACATCCCTAACACAAATATATACACATACACACGCCCACATAACTCACACACACACCTAGCAAACATATATACACATACAGACATATACCCACCTAACACACACACACTTAACACACATATATACATATGCACACCCCCACCTAACGCACACACACACTCCTAACACACATATATACACATACAGACATATACCCAGCTAACACACACACACCTAACACATATATATACACATGCACACCCCCACCTAACTCACACTCCCTAACACACATATATACACATACAGACACATACCCACCTAACACACACACACCTAACACATATATATACACATACAGACATATACCCACCTAACACACATACACCTAACACACATATATACACATACACATGCCCACCTAACACACACACTCCTAACACACATATATACACATGCACACATATACCCACCTAACACACACACACCCCAGCACACATATATACACATACACACGTACACCCACCTAACACACACACACCTAACACACATGTATACACATACACACATACACCCATGTAACTCACACACACACCTCACACACATATAAACACATACACGCGTACACCCAACACCACACATTTAGCACACATATATATACACATACACACACCCACCTAACTCACACACACCTAACACACATATATACACATACACACATACACCCACCTTACACACACACACACCTAACACATATATATACACATACACACACACCTAACACACACACACCTAACACATATATATATACATACACACATACACCCACCGAACTCACATACACCTAACACACACATATATACACATATACACACCAACCTAACACACTCACATACCTAACATACATCTATATACACATACACACACCTAACACACATATACACACGCCCACCCAACTCACACACACACTCCTAACACACATATATACACATGCACACATACACCCACCTAACACACACACCCCAACACACATATATATACATACACACATACACCCTCCTAACTCACACACACAGACACCTAACACACATATATATACACATACAGACATACACCCACCTAACACACATACCCCTAACACACATATATACACATAAACACATACACCCATCTAACTCACACACACACCTCACACACATATAAACACATACACGCATACACCTACCTAACACCACACACCTAACACACATATATATACACATACACACACCCACCTAACTCACAGACACACACCTAACACACATATATACACATACACACATACACCCACCTAACACACACACACCTAACACATATATATATACACATACACATATACACCCACCTAACTCACACACACACACATATATGCACATAAACACATACACCCACCTAACACACACACACCTCACACACATGTATACACATACATGCATACACCCACCTAACACACACACACCTAACACACATATACACATGCACATTCACACATACGCCTGCCTAATTCACATGCACACTACTAGCACACATATATACACATATACCTGCACATACACACTCATCTAACTTACACATACACGTAGCACACACGCACACACACACACATATGCTCACACACACCCCGATACACACCTATCCAAGAGCCCCGTCTCAGTCCCTGAGAGGCTCCCGCTGCATCCAGCACTGTGTGTGGTGGGGAAGGACTTGGCTGGTGTCTGGAGTGGGAGGCGCTGGCCTGTGAGCTGGGCACCCAAGGCCTGGTGCTCTGCTTCCCTAACTCCTCGGGGACCAGGAAATCCTGCCTTTCCCTTTCTGGGGCTTCCTAGGTGCCATGAATGGTGCCACCTACTTAGGAATCGGTTGGTTTCGTTCTTCTGACAATAGTTTGCTCTAGGTCAGTTTAGGGCTCCAAATAAAAGATTTTCTTTATTTTTTGGCCGAGAGGGGCATTTCACTTTTTAAATCAGCTTTCTGAGGTATGATCTCCATATAACCAGCTAGGAGCGTACAGCTTAATGATCTTGACAGATGCCAGCATCGTTGGAACCACTGCCACCACCGACATCTCAAACCAGTCCATCAAACCTAGAACACGTCTCGTTCCCCAAAGCATCTGTCTTCAATGGCAGAACCAGCAGAGATTCAGTGGTCACAAGGTGAGTGAGGCAACCTGGGTCTGGCTCCTGGCCATTAATTTTAAATAATTTACATTTAACTTTGAACCACCACACCTGGCCATATTGGACCATGCAGGAGGAATAAACTCACTGGCACATTCTTCTGGGGGGTCTACTGTGTGCCTCCTCCAAGTGGAGCGTGTGGGAACAGAGAGCAGCGTCCCTGCCGCGGTGGGTGGCGGTCTGCTTGTGAGGTATTTTATTTTCTTGAAACAAATAAAAAAAAAGACAAAAGGATGCACAGTGTGAAAACTTGTCGTCAGGTTAAAATCAAAAAACCATTAGTGGGCAACACAGCACAGAGTGGGCTCTGCCCAGGCCACATGTGTGCAGTGCCAGGGCTTGGTTTCAGACCCAGATGTCCACACGCAGCCCTGCCTATTACACAAAGGCAGACGGAGCTGTGGGTCAGTGGCTGGCAAAAGGCCTTGGGGCAACCAGAACTCTCCATCGGGGCGTTGCAGCCTTTAAGAGAAGGTGGGAACCGCTGCATTTGCCCAACCCTGGATCTCAGCCCAGGAAATCCACTGTCACAGAACCACAGTCTTAGGAGCTTTCTTACCGAGACAGTAGGAAGCTTCTAAACACATCAGTGGTGAACGCCAGGCGGGTCTCTAGAACTTTTTCATCCTGAGAAACTGAAACTCTCTACTCATTGAACAGTGTACACTTGATCGAGAGAGTAAACTGTATGTGTCTTTCCCAGCTTCTTCCTGAAGGTGGACATTTGTCTCGATCTGTATTTGAATTCATTATCTACGTTACATTTTGTATGAGATGTGTATGTGAACTAAAATGAAATTAAAAAGTCAAACTACAAAAAAGGGGATATTTTTATTTAAAAGACAACAGTCACCCCCTAAATCTTACCTTGTGCCCCCCTAGGCTGGCATGAGGCAATCCACCATTTGTAAGCGTAGACTTGAGGTCAAGGTCACTGCTCCACCCCTTCTTTAACTTCTCTCTGCCTCAGTTTCCTCATAGAAAAATAAAAGCGTTGACTTCATAGGACCATGGTGATGATTTACTCAGTAAGGTACTTAGCACAAGGTCTGATGCAGAGTAAAAATTAGTGCACGTCTAATGTTTCCTATATTCCAGCCACAATGTTAAGCTCTTCATATAAACATCAACCCTCCAAGGTGGATGTGATTATCAGCCCTACTCTCAGGATGAGAAAACTAAGGCATATAATTAAATTGCCTGGTGCTAATAAGTAATTGGACCGGGATTAAGACTCAGACACCCTGATTCCAGTGCTGTGTTTTTAACCACTAGAAGTAAGTACCTGTATTTGTTTCCTAGGTCTGTGTAACAGGAATTATGTATTTATTTATTTATTTGAGTAAGTGTCTCACTCTTTTGACCAGGTGGGAGAGCAGTGTGATCCCAGCTCACGGCAGCCTCGAACTCCTGGGCTCAACCAATCCTCCTGCCTCAGCCTCCCAAGTAATTGGGATTACAGGTGTGGGCCAACACACCTGACTTTTTTTCCCCAATTATTTGTAAAAATAATATCTTGCTTTTTTGCACAGGCTGGTCTCGAACTCCTGGGTGCAAGCAATCCTCCTACCTCGGCCTCCCAAAGTGCTGGGATTACAGGCGTGAGCCACCGTGCCCAGCCAGGAATGGATTTTCTCACAGTTCTCAATGGCGGAAGTCTGAGATCAAGGTGTTGGCAGGGCTGGGTCTCTCTGAGGCCTTTCTCCCCAGCTTATAGGTGGCTGCCTCCTCTCTCTGTCTTTCCTTGTCTTCCTTCTGTCCACAGCTGTGTCCAAATTCCCCTTTCTCATAAGGACATCAGTCATGTTGGATTAGGGCCCTCCCTCCTGACCTTGTTTTAGCTTAGTCTCTGTAACTTAACCCTTAACCTCAGTAAAGATCCTATCTCCAAATGTGTTCCCATTCCGAGGTCCTGGGGATTAGGACTTTGAGGGGATTAAAACAGGCTCTTCTGGCATATTGATGATTTCAGCTGAAGACTCTTGAGAAACAGCAGGTGCCAAAAGATCACAGTGACTTCCATGCTGTACATTGAGATGAAATTCACATGCGAAAGAGTCCTCCCCACCCTAGAAGGGAAAGCAACATCCTTATCTTCGGGAGCGAAAAGTCCAAACGGAGAGATACTGTGCGTCCCTCGTTAGCATCGCTCCGTCCTCTAAGCCTCCTCGCAGACTTCAGTTGCCTCTTCACAGCTCTGCTTTTTGTCCTGTCCAGTCTCTGAGTAACTGACTCACTGCTTCTGCAGGTCTTCATTTCTGCAGGAGGGCTCCCATGCTTCATAAATCCTGCATTACGATTTTCTCCTGTTAGTCTATGTTACGTCCATTTAATTCTCAGGCCCAGCCAGGACCCTAAGAGGACAGAGGTGGAGTTTTTCCACCCCTACAAATTTACCCTATCACAATTCAATCCTAACAGTGCCTTTCTCTGGAGGAGCTCTGCCAGCGTGAATTCCTTTACGGGCGGAAGCCTCACAGTCCAATCTACCAGTGAGGTCCACGTGGGATTAGCTGGAGGGAGCTATGAAGTCAAGCGGCAAGCGGCATCAGGTACAGAGAAACAGAAATCCCACACCCAGGGGCCAGGAGGCGGTAGAGCAAACCACACACAGCCGGGTGACTTAAGGGCAAGGAAGGCTTCCTGCAGGAGGTGAATTTGGCACAAGGGATGTGTTTTTAGGCACTGAGTGGAGGATCTGGGTTTCACACCGGACTTTTGAAAAACACACTCCTATCGTCGAAAGGCCTGCGGGTTTGTTTTAATCACTTCTCAAAGCTACACTAGGCGTTTGCAGCTCAGGATCCCCAGTTTAGCCTAATAAAAAAAAGTAATTACATCATATTACAGATAATTTGATTGTGACTGAGACGATAATTGAGTTGAAATGCTTATTGTAACAGACACATCAGATTGGCAAGGAGGAAGCTCGGCTTAAATACAAGCAGTGTTGAGAGTGGAATTAAAGGATTGTCAATGCAGTTAATCCAATAGTAATTATTTTCTGAACATAATTTCCTGAGTAGCGAGGACACAGTTATATCTACAAACAGTCATAAGAAAATAATTACTCCACATTCCACCTGAAGCAACAGTCCATAAACACCCTGGTGCCGCTCTCCAGGAAGCCGGGCTTTTTCCATCAGAAACTCACAGCCAGTGCCAGTACTGAGAAAAGGGCTCCCAAACAGGGCAGGACTCACCAGGCAGCCTTGTCTTAGGACAGGCTTTCCAAGTGCAATTGCTCTGCGCGCCTGATGCCAAGGCCTACCGTGTATATGACCACCCCGACAGGCCAACACTTAAGACACCCCAGAGGATGAACACGCACATCTTTCGTTTACAGACTGCAGTCTCCAGCCTCACTCCCTGGGCCACCCACCTGCCCCCGCTGAACTGACAGCCTTCCTGTATCATCCAGGGGCCATGGCCCACTTTGTCAACCCTCCCTTGTGAAGACCCTCATCTTCCCGCTATGCCTCCCCAGCCAGACTCTAGCCCTGCATCAGCCAGACCCACTGGTAGATGTCAGGGTGACCTCACGCTCGGTCCTGGAGCTGCCCAGGAACCTCACTGTCCTCCTGCGCTCTCCCTTGCTCTCCTTGGCCACTTGCTCACCTGGTGAGCTTTCCCCTCTCCAAAGCAACTCCATCTCCCACTCCAGATCCTCTCCATCCCAATCCACAGAGGGCATGGGATAAAGGAGAAGCCCCAGATGGGAACCCCTTCAACTTCTGCCTCTGACCCTCAACATCACCTGCAGACAATGTCACCTGTAAAGCTCTTCCGCTCGGGTTTTGTCCTAGGGTGGTGCCTCTTCTCCTCTCTCAGGCTGGCTCCTCGCAGTCTCCAACCCTTTCCCACTCTGGCTCCTTCGCAGGTCTCCTATGTGGGCTTCAGTGCCCACCACCTTGAAAGCTTATTCCCTCAACTCCATGAGCACCTCAGAGTCAAACTTCCGGAAAATCTCCCTCCTTGCTCAGGACAGCCTCTTTGCACCCTAGCCTCTGTCCCAGCACCTGCTAGCATCGCTCTCACAGCAGGAGCTGCCCTGCTCTTCTCACCAAGATGCTGCCAGTGTAGCTCGGCCGAAGCCCTGCACCACACTGGAGTCCCGCTCTCCCCAGAGCGCCGGCCCTGCTGTGTGCTGCTCCTCCCTTTCTCTGCAACTCCCTCCAGGGCCTCTGAGGTTCTTTCTTGTGGCTGCTCCATAAAACTTGGCGATGGCCCGTGTTCCACTTCTACCCCAGCCTCTTTGCTTCCACCTTATGGTATTCTCCCTGGAGATCAAATCCTACCTGAGGTTTAAAGTATACTGATGCCCCCAGGTCTGTATCTCCAGGCTGAATCTGCATCCTGAGCTCAGCTTGTCTGAATACTGTGCCCACCGTTTTCTCTCTTGTGGGCTTGATCTCTAGCTTTCTCTCTCTCTCTCTCTCTCTCTCTCTCTC